>NC_083436.1:0-102420 GCF_020745735.1 Hemiscyllium ocellatum | reverse complement strand
CACACTTTTAGAAGCCTCCCAGTTTCCAGCCATTTCTTTTCCTTCAAACAGACTCACCCACCCAACCTCTGCTAGGTCCTGCTTCATGGCCCCAAAACTGATTGTGTTCCAGCATAGCTCCTTAACCTGTGACCTCTCCTATCATTTTTATATTTATGTTGAAACTAAGACAGTTGCCTTCACTGGACCCAAAGTGCCCTCCGACTGACACTTCAGTCACTTCCTCATTTCATTTTCTCAGGGGAGATTCAATGTTGTGCCCACCTGAGTAGAGTAGGACCATCTACTTATTTGTCAAGGAAACTTTCTTAGACCCATTTGACAAACTGTTACCGATATGGGTCTTTTATTCTCTGAATGCATAAGCCAATCCAGGGGAAATTAAAATCTCCAATCAATACTACTCTCTTATTGCTACAATCTCTCTACATCTGCTCTTCTCATACCCGCTGGCTATTTGCGAGTCTGTAATGCAGTTCCAACAAAGTGACCGCACCCTTCTTCTTTCTAACTCCTAACCATATGGCCTCATTTGATGATTCTTTAGGAGTATCCTCTCTGAACACTGTTGTTATGTTCTCCCTTATCAAAAGGGCAACTCCCCCTCCTCATTTACTTGTCTTTCTGTCACACTTGTACCTACTGAATCCTGGAACACTGAGCTGCCAGTCCTGCCCTTCTTTCAGCCATGTTTCTGTTATGGCTATAATATTCCAGTCGTCAGAGCCAATCCATGCTTCTGAGCTCGTCTGCCTTACCAGTCAGGCCTCATGTGTCAAAATAAATGTCCTTTAAACCTTTTCCCTCCCTTGACTGTGCCCCTGGATATCCTGAAAGGGAAACTTGCTCTCGGTGGCTGGTGTATTTTCCTCTGACTGGCCGATGGTTTCTCTCTTTTTCAGAATCCCAATCGCCTGGCAAACCAGATTAAGTCCTCCCAGGTAACACTTGCAAATCTCCCTCCCAGGTTGCTAGTACCCCTCTGTTTCAAGTCTAATCCTCTCCCCTTTTCCAGGTCACCTCTACTGCAGAAGAGATCCCAATGATCCAAGACTAAAAACCTTTCCCCTCCACAAACCCCTCAGTCGCTCATTCATCGGCTTATCTTTCTATTTCCGTATCACTGGCGAGTGGCACTAGGAGTAATCTGGAGCTCACTGCCCGTGTAGTCTGCTTTTTAACTTCTTACCTAACTCCCAATACTCACTTGACCAGAACCGACCTAACTGTATCTATGTCGTGTGTACTGATGTGCAAAATTACTACAGGTTGTTTGCCTTCCTACTGGAGAAAATGGCAAAATCTGACCTCCCCTTCCGAAACAAGGTAGGAAAAGGGACTGAGGTGTTAGTTGGGGAGCACTTTGACAAAGAGAGCACAACTATATTAGTTTGAAAACAGTTATGGAAAAGGACAGGCCTGATCTACAAGTGAAACATCAATATTTGCCTGCTCCAATCCAGAAGGTATTGGTCAAAAGCTTTTAACAGTTGATTGTGGAGACTATTTGCAGGTAAATGGACCTCAGGCAGGTGGAAAGCTTTCAAAAGAAAGATAAAATGAGAATACAGGGTGAGGATATTTCTGTTAGTGTGAAGGACAATGCTGTTTACAAGTAGAAAATTCTGGATGACTGGGGATATTGAGGTTCTGGTCAAGAAAAAGGTGGTTCATGTCATATGTGGCCAGCTGGATTCCTCAAAGAACATTGTGGGTACAGTAATACACTGAAGAGGGAGAGCAGGAGGGCAAACAGGAGACCTGAGAAAACTTTGGCTGGTAATGCTGAGGAAAATCCAAAGGGATTCTTCATGAATACTAACGACAGAAGATTAACTAGGCACAGAATGTGTCCCCTTGAAGATCAATGGGTTAATCCATGTGACAAACCACAGGAGATGGGTGAGACCCTTAACGAAATTTTCACATCAGTACTTAAAGACTGGGGAATTGAGGGAATAAAGTCTTCAAAAGACTCCGCATATCAGAACAAGAGTTACTGGAGATTTTAAAATGCGTAAAAAATAGACAAATCATTGGAGCTAATCATGTATATCTGAGGACATTAGGGGTAACTCAGGAAGAAGTGCCCCTTAAAGTGGTATTCATATTAGTGACAACCACGGGGATGAGCTGGAAGCCTGTTCAAGTAGTGTCTCACAAACTTGACTAGTTTGTTGAACAGGTGACTAAGAAGATAGATGATGACAGAACAGGAGACTTTGTCTATACTGACAACAGCAAGGCCTTGGACAGGGTTTAGTGTGGAACACTGGCTAGTCAGGTTAGATCACATGGGAGCAGGGAGAGGTATCCAACTGGAAACAAAATTGGCTAGACATGAGGAGACAGAGGGTGGTGGGAGAGGGTTGTGCAGACTACGGGCCTATCACTAGCGGTGTGCAATAAGGAATAGTAGATCCAATGTTATGCTCATTTACAGAAATTATTTCGGTAAGAGCATAGGAGTCATTGTTCGAAAGTTTGTTGATGGAAGTATGGATAGAACACGGGTTATAGTGCGCAGGGAATACAGTTATCGTGGGGGATCTCGAACAACAGTCAGTGCGCCAAGGAATGAAAGATGGAGTTGAATTCAGGTGCTGGATTTTGTTAAAACAAACTAGGGAGGACTAATACGCTTAATGGTCGGACCCTGGGCAGTGTTGGCGAACAGAGAGAGCGAGACCAAGGAGTATCGTTTCATTGGATGTGGCATCACACGTGGACTGGGTGAGGAAAGGGCATTTAGCAGACTTACTCTCATAGGTCATAGCAAAGACTACATGAGTTGATACATCATGATACGGCTGTACAAGACATTGTTGGGTCCCCAGTTGGAGTACTGCATAGAATTCTGATCCTCCTGCTTTAGGAAGCATTTCCTGAAACTGTAAATGGAGCAAAGATTGACGAAAATGTTATTGATACTGGAGGGTTTGACAGAAACTGAGAGGCTGCATAAGTTGGAAAGCAACATAGGGAGATGTGATAGAATTGGCATTTTAGGTTAAGGAGAATGCAAGGAAACTCTATAGCACACAAGTACAAAAAAACAACTAGAGAGACACTAGGGCCCCGCAAAGATAAATAAGGCCATCCATGAGTGGAATCACAGAAGATGTGTGAGACCCTAAATGATCATTTTATGTCAGAAATTACTGCGGACAAGTCAGTTAAAGACACAGTGATGGCTTGAAAAAAGTTCTCTTTACAGAAGAGGTGGTGCTGGAGGTCTGAGGACACAAAGGTAGAGAAAGTACTAAGTCCTGAACATGTGTATCCCACTACATTGTGGCAAAGTAGTGGCAGGGACCCGAGCAGAAATATTTGTATCATTGTCCACGAGGAATACAGGTAAAGTGATTAGCCACGTCTTTACCCCAGGGTAGTGGAGTCCATAACTAGATTGGATCGAAGTGCTGAGGTAGGAGATGTTAGCAATTCTGCAAAGTCTAAAAATAGATAAGTCCCCAAGGCTGGATGTGATTTATCCTCGGATTCTCTGCGAATCCAGGGAGGAGATTGCCATGCCTTTGGCTTTGATGTTTCTGTCGTCATTGTTTACAGGAATAGTGCCAGAAGGTTGGAGGAGAGCAAATGTTCTCCCCCTAGAATAGATTACTTACAGTGCGGAAACAGGCCTTCGGCCCAACAAGTCCACACCGACCCTCTGATGAGCAACCCACCCAGACTCATCCCCTTACATATGTCCCTTCACCTAACACTATGGGCAATTTAGCATGGCCAATTTACCTAACCTGCACATTTTGAACTGTGGGTGGAAATCGTAACATCTGGAGGAAACCCACACAGACACGGGAAGAATATGCAAATTTCACACAGACTGTTGGCTGAGGCAGGAATTGAAGCCGGGTCTCTGGTGCCAACCCAAGGAGGGGAGTGGCGACCATCCTGGTAGTTATAGACGTGTGAGCCTTAATTTGATGCTGGGTAATGTATTGGAAAGGCTTGTAAGGGATAGGATTTATATTCATCTGGAGATGAGTAAGTTGATTAGGGATAGTCAACACGATTTTGTGAAGGGTAGGTCGTGCCTCACAAACTTATTGAGGTCTTTAAGAAGGAGTACAAGACAGAGATGGATGAGAGTAAAGCAGTTGATATGGTGTATACGTATTTCAGTAAAGTGTTTACTAAGGTTCCAATGGTAGGTTATTACCGATAATATGGAGGCATGAGATTTTGGGTGATTAAGCAGTTTGGATCAGAAATTGGCTCACTGAAAGAAGACAGAGGGTAGTGGTTGATGAGAAAGATTGATCCTGGAGTTCAGTTAGTATTGGATACTGCCAGGATGTGTTTTGGGTCCACTGTTGCTGTCATTTATATAAATGACCTGAATGAGGGCATTAAAGGATGGGTTAGTAAATTTACAGAAGACACGAAGGTTGGTAGAGATGTGGATAGTGACGAAAGATGTTGTAGGTTACAGAAAGGTATAGATAAGCTGCACAGCTGTACTGAAAGTTCGCAAATGGAGTTTATTGTTGAAAGGTGTGAGGTGATTCACTCTGAAGGGAGTAACAGGAACACAGAGTACTGGGATAATGGTAAGATTGTCGGTAGTATAGATGAAGAGAGAGTTCTCTATGTCCATGTACATCGATCGGTGAAAGTTGCCACCCAGGTTTAAGGAGCCATTCAGTGTGTGAGCTTGTATTGGTAGAGGGACTGAGTTTCGGAACCATTAGATAATGCTGCAGCGGTACAAAACTCTGGTGTGGCCACATTTGTTCAGGTCACTGCATTACAGGATGGATGTGTAAGTTTTGGAAATGATTCAGAGGAGATTTACTGGGAAGTTACCTGGTATGGAGGGAAGGTCTTATGGGGAAAGGCTTCGGGGCTTTAAGCTGGTTTTGTTCATGAGAATGTATTTGATGACAATTAATTGAGACATAAAAGATAAATCAGCAGGTGAGATGGGTTGGACAGTGAGAACCTTTTCTCTTGGATGGCGATGCCTAGCACGAGGGGAGATAGCTTTAAATTGAGGCAGATATTAATAAATAGATATATGATAGATGCCAGCGGTAGGTTCTTTACTCAGAATAGTCGTGGCCAACTTTAAAGGCATTTAAACGGTCTTTGGGTAGGCATAGGAACAAGAATTGGAATGGTGTTGGTTCGACTGGCTTCAGATTGGGTCGACAGGTTGGCGCAAAATCGAAGGCGGAAGGGGCTGTGTTGCGCTGCCATGTTCTGTGTTCTAGTGGGCATAAATATAAGATGGGAGAGGAAATACTTAAAAGAGATTTTAGGAGAAAATTTATTACACAGAGGATGGTGCAGTTATGGAATGAGCTTCCAGGGGAAATGGTAGAGAAAAGTACAATTACAACATGGAAAAGTTGGGCAGGTACATGGGGAGGAGAAGGTTTGAAGAATACCGGTCAAATGCAGGGAAACGCAACTCGTTCATGAGCTCTGGTCAGCATGGACTAGTTGGGTTGAAGGAACAGTTTCCATGCTGCATGGCTCTGTCTCCAGTTATTGGAGGAGGAGACTACCGAGATAAGGAATGTTGTAAACACTGAAGCAAGTTACAGCGATAGGGATTGTAGTCCGTAATGCAGTACATTTCAAATTTGCGGAGGGACTATTGGACTAGGAGGAGGTTACAGAGATAGGAACTGTTATTGGATTTACAAATTATTGAAGACATAGAGATCTGGAAAATCTGGAGAGAGACACAGAGAGAGAGAGAGAGAAAGCGAGAGCAAGAGCAAGAGTGAGATACTAAGTGATATCACCAGAGACCTGAAAGATATCAGGAAAACATAATTGTGTTGGAAGAATAGGTTTTGCTTCATGATGCACTGGTATAACCGGTCAGTAATGAGCAACCTATGAACAGGTGAAGTGATGGCCTCGTGGTATTATTGCTAGAGCATGTATCCAAAAGCTCAGCTAATGATTAAGGGATGCAAGCTGAAATCCCACCATCAGAAATGCTGGAATTTGAAATCAATAATTTTAAAAATAGTAATTAACAATCCACAAATATTTGTGAGACCATTGCTGATGTACAAAAAAACCAAACACTTGTCCTTTCGAGAAGGACATCTGCACATCCTCACGTGGTCTGCACGACGTACCCACAGCAAAGTGTTTGCCTCTCAATGACCCTCTGAAATGGCCGAGCAAGTTACTCAGCTCAAGGGCAGCTAGGTCTGGGCAAGAAAAGCTGGTCAGCCAGAAACACTCACATCCCATACCTGATTTAAAAAATAATCCATTGGGATGGTCCCAGTAGAACCGTGCTGGGACCAGGATCCTGGCCAATCATGTTGGTAGGTTTATGGACAGAGCTTTCAACTGACAGAGAGGATGCAGGGACAGGGTTCAGGTGAAAGGAGCTTTCCAAATCCAAAGAGAAAAGGTGTAGCATCGGAACAGCATGTGAATGTGGCTGAAGACAAGCAGTAAAGAACAGGATGGGACAGAGTTTAACTAAAATTGTACATCAGTGAATAGATTCGTGACGGAAAATTGTGGGAAAGAGTAAGTTATGTTTTATTTTGAATAGACAACGTCGCTGCAATAAGGTAGATGGAGGTAAGACTCAGATAAAAGAGATTTAGACAACAGAGAGACATGGATACAGGGTGAACAAAAATATTCAATGGTTCACAATCTTGTGCAGACTCAGGCAAAATGGGTAACGCTAATAATAATGGATAACAAAGGCGAAAGCATTTCAGCATTGATCATGAAGTATAATCAGTCTGAATGTAAATACTGGCTACTACTTGCCAAGTACACAAGCAGCAGAACAGTTTTAGACAACGAACAGTATTCCATTGCCCATCACTGCATTAAACAGGAACTCATTGGAATTGTTAAAAAAGGCTTGGGGATAATTCAGTGAAACTTCAATTTTCGTATAATCTTGTCAATCACA
Organism: Hemiscyllium ocellatum; assembly: GCF_020745735.1. Classification (NCBI taxonomy): domain Eukaryota; kingdom Metazoa; phylum Chordata; class Chondrichthyes; order Orectolobiformes; family Hemiscylliidae; genus Hemiscyllium; species Hemiscyllium ocellatum. The sequence goes on along the minus strand of NC_083436.1, from coordinate 95,492 downwards.
CTGGCAACAGTGATATTGGAAGAGAGGTTGGGAAAATTTTTCAATGTTTCTTTGAATAACACATTGTGCAAATGGCTAGGGATGTAACTATGTCAGACCGACCGTTGTGTGATGGAACTTAGTGACTGAGTAATGTCACCTGGCGAGATCCTCTGGGAAATTTTGATAAAGTGCAGTTTAAAGGAATTTAAAGTTTTAAAGTGAATCACAGTAAGGACAAATTACAACTAGAAACAAAAATAGCCAGTTACATGAGGTTGAGAGGAGAACTGACCAAGGTAAACAAGCTAAACAAACTGAAATATGTGTCTGTAAATGAACAATGGAAAACATTTGAGGGACAGTGAAAAATACTTAACAAAAGGACATTCCATTGAAACATAAAACCTCAGCAAGAAATTCCCACCCGTCCCTCACTCAGGACAAAATGGATCATATTAGATTATGAGGCTAAGACGATCATCAAAAAGTACTTAAAATCCTGAAGTAAGAGAATATTTGATGAGTAAGTGTTAAAGGGATTGCAAAGGGTCTGCTACCAGGAGGAGGGCAGTTTGAATGGGAATCCTGATCAGGGTTTAATGATACGACAGAAACAGGGAGAAGTGAAGGTGCTGGAGGTGGTGAGAGTGTTACAGAGGGTGGTCCGGGCCTGAACGGTCTTATAAAGCCAGTACAGATTGCTGAAGATGAAGGGGTTTGCAGGGATAGGGAGGGACACATGTATTTTAATTTATTCCTTAATGGGATGTGGGTGTCACTGATTGGACCAGCATTCTTTGTCCCATTGCAAATTGCCCAGAGGAAGCACAGAGTCAGCCATATTGTTGTGGTTCTGGAGTCACATGTTCGCCAGACCAGATTAGAATGTCAGATGTCCTTCACTAAATGAGGTAAGTGAACCTGATGAGTTCTTCCTACATATCAGCAATGGTTTTACGGTGACCTCACCAGTGTCTTATACAGACATAACATGGTAAAAACAAGGGCAGCAGATGCTGGAAACCAGTGTCTAGATTATCATGGTACTGGCAGGTCAGGCAGCATCTTGACATCCCAACTCTTACTCTCCATGCTCTGCCCAATGAAGATAACCGTCCCAAATGCCTGTTTCACCAGCCTGTCTACCTGTGACGAGCTGAAAATGTGTTGCTGGTTAAAGTGCAGCAGGTCAGGCAGCATCCAAGGATCAGGAAATTCGACGTTTTGGGCAAAAGCCCTTCATTCCTGATGAAGGGCTTTTGCCTGAAACGTCGAATTTCCTGTTCCTTGGATGCTGCCTGACCTGCTGCGCTTAACCAGCAACACATTTTCAGCTCTGATCGCCAGCATCTGCAGACCTCACTTTTTACTGCATAACTGTGACACCACATTCAAAGAACTGTGTACCTGCATCCATGGGTCTCTGACTGACAACATTACCCAGGACCCGAACATTAACTTTACAAGTCCCACTCTGGGTTATTTTACCAAAATGGAACATTTTGCATTGATCTAATTAAACTCCATCTGCTATTCTTCAGCCCACTATCCCAGCAGTACTGTTCATCCTGTTGAATCACAGACAGCCTTCTTCACTGTCCATTTTACCACCTATTTCAGTATCACTCAAAACACGTACTTACCAGGAAACCAATATTCCCATCCAAACCATGTATCCAAATGACAAACAATATTGGACCCACTGCACCGCTGGTCACATGCCTCCAGTCAGAAAAACGACACGTCTCCTATCACCCGCTGTCTCCTACCATCAAGCCAATTTTGTAACCAGTTGACTACCTCCTCCTGAATGTCATATCTTTTTACACTGATCTGAGCTTATTAGGAGAAAGTGAGGACTGCAGATGCTGGAGATCAGAGCTGAAAATGTGTTGCTGGAAAAGCGCAGCAGGTCAGGCACCATCCAAGGAGCAGGAGAGTCGAGGTTTCGGGCATGAGCCCTTCTTCAGGAATTTATTACCCAGCTTATTACCCAGTTTACCATACGGAACATAGAACACAGAACAGTACAGTACAAGAACCTTCGGCCATGATGCCATACCAACCTTTTACCCGACTGTAAGATCAAACTAACCTACATACCCTTCATTTTACTATCATCCATGTGCCTAACCAAGATTCTATCAAATGTCCCGTTACACCCATCGACCACTCTCTCTGTAAAGAACCTCGATCTGAAATCTCCCAATACCCATCCTCTAATCACCTTAAAATTATGCCCCCTAATACCATGCATGCCATGGAATAAAGAGGTCTCTCACTGTTCACTCTATCTTTGCCTTCACAACCTCTTATTCACCTCTACCAGTTCGCCCCTCAACCCTTCTTCACTCCAATGAGAACAGTCTAAGCTCACTCAACCTTTCTTCATAAGATATGCTCTCCAGTCCAGGCAACATCCTGGTAAATCTCCTCTTCACCTTCTCTAAAACTTCCAAATCCTTCCTGTAATGAGGGGATCTGAACTGAGCATAATATTCTAAGTGGCTTCTAAACAGGGCTTTCTAGAACCGCAGCATTACCTCATGGCTTTAAAACTCAATCTCCCAGCTAATGAAAGCCAATAAAACATATTCCTTCTTAACAACATTATCAGCTTGGGTGGCAAATTTGACAGATCACTGGTCATGAAATCCAAGATCCATCTGTTCCTCCACACTATCCAGTATTCTGTCTTTTTTCCCGTATTCTGCAAAATGAATCATTTCACACTTTTCCAGATTTGACTTCATCTGCCACTTCTCAGCCCAGCTCTACATCCTGTCAATGTCCCGTTGCAACCTCCAACAGACCTCCACACAATTCACCACTCCACCAACCTTCGTATCATTGGCAAAGTTTCCATCCCACTCTTCCACTCACACATCCAAGTCATTCTGAAGTCACAAAGAGCAGAGGTCCCGTAACCTCTCCCTGCAGAAAATCACTGGTCTTCGAGCTCCAGGCTGAATGCTTTCCATCTGTCATCATCCTCTGTCTTCTATGGGCCAGGAATTCTGTATCCAGACAGACAGGTTTCCCTGCATCCCACGCTCTGTACTTTTTCAATGAGCGATAAATGCATTTTGTCACATTCCCAAAGGATTCAACAAGATTTGTGAGGCATGACCTGTCCCTTGCAAAGCCATGCTGACTCTCTGTAATCAAGCTATGGTTTTCCAAGGAATCATGAATCCTGTCTCTCAGCGTCCTCTCCAATAATCTGCACATCACAGTCTGAAGACTGACAGGTCCGTAGTTCCCAGGATTATCTCTATTCCCTTTCTTGAAAAACTTGTGACTGATTCACCTAACCTGCTCATCTTCAGACGGTGCGTGGAAACCGGAGCACCTGTCGGAAATCCATGCAGACATGGAGAGAATGTGCAACCTCCACACAGACAGTCGCCTGGGGCTGGAATCGAAATTGCGCCCCTGGTGCCGTGAGGCAGCAGTGCTACCCACTGAGCCACCGTTCTGGCCATATAACTGGCTAGAGCCCTGCTTCTGATTTTTGGTTCATCAATGTTAATTTAGAATCCTTCCTCCTTCTGACTAGATGTTCTACATCCCTTGGAACCTTGCCAAGTGCTTTGCTGAAGTCCATGTAGACAACGTTGACTGCTCTGCCTTCATCTATTTCTTGGCCAACTCCTCAAAGAATCAATCCAGTTTGTGAAACATGGTTTTCCACTCACAAAGCCATGCTGACTATCTCTAATCAGCGCTTGCCTTTCCAAATATATGTAGCTCCTTTCCCTCAGAATCTCCACCAACAACTTACTCAGCACTGGGCTCACGGGGTTGTAATTTCCTGGTGTTTCCCTGCAACCCTTAAGTGATGAAACAGCATTAGCTGCCCTGCACTCTTCTGGTAACTCATTGTGTCTGTTGATAATATAAATATTTCTGCTGGGGACACTGCAATCGCTTCCCTAGCTTCCCACAATATTCTCGGATAGATCTAATGAGCTCCTGAGGATTGATCTCCCTTTAATTATTTTAAGATTCTTGCACTTTTTCTTCTCTGTTGAAGGTTAGTGGGCGGCACGGTGGCACAGTGGTTTAGCACTGCTGCTTCAGAGACCCGGGTTCCATTCCCGCCTCAGGCGACCGACTCTGTGGAGTTTGCACGGTGTCTGCGTGGGATTCTTCTGGGTGCTCCGGTTTCCCCCACACAGTCCTAAAATGTGCGGGCCAGGTGTAGGGGTATTGTGGGTTGCGCTTCGGTGGGTTGGTGTGGACTTGTTGGGCCGAAGGGCCTGTTTCCACACTGCAAGTTATCTAATCTAATCTCCTTACGATTCTTTCCAATACATCGCTATCTAGCTCCCGAGCTCCCATGTCTTTCTACACAGTCAATTCTAACTTTGTCTAATTTCTCAACCACCTTCTGATAGGTAAGATGGCCTATTCTCTACCACGTTACTCCTTAGCCCTGATTGAAACTTGTGTAAAGGTTTCTGAAAATTTAAGTAAACCATATCCTCGGCACAGCCACTCCTACACCCGTATCTATTCTTCCATTTATACTCACACCAATAAAAATACAATCCAACAGGCTCAAAACCACATTCTCTTTTTATTAAGTGCGTTTCTAAGGTTCCAGTTATTGTATATTGACATATCCTTTCTAACACATTCCAGCTCCCGACTTACTGTCAGGCTTACACGGTTTGGTTTTAGGCTGACAGCAGAAAGGGTTGTGGGAGTTCTTGTTTCTCAATCTGAAAAATGTAGCTTACAGGGTGAAAAGTCATAGAGGCTTTGGAAATCGGGAGGTTCGTGGTGACTGAAGGACATTATGGAAATAGGGAATGATGTGGGGCCTGAAAGAGGCCAAAGAGGTCTGGAGGACTATTGGGCCTGAAGGAGGTTGCACAGATCAGCAGGATCATGGGGATTGAAGGAGTTTACTCTGAATGCGAGGGTCGTCGGGTCGGATGAGATTATGGAGATAGGGAGGGTTGTGGGCATATTGGAGGTTGTGGAGTTAGGGAGGTTTGCGGGGAATGATTCAGGTTACATAAATAGGAAGAGTCGTGGGGACTGAAGGAATTTATGGAGATAGGGAGAGCTGTGGGGACTGAAGGAGGTTATATAGATAGTACGTTTATAGAGAAGCACAGGAAAGAAGAGCAGATATCGACCATTTGACTACAGAGTCGGTCCCACCATTCAATATGATCAGGACTGATCATCTAACCCAGTACAGTATTCCTGCTTTCACACTTACTCTGATATTATAGTGACTACTGGCATTTAGTGATACAGCGGGCTGTAGTAACTGGGACGGGTGGTGGAGGGGCGGGGTTGTCTTACAGAGATAGGGATGGGTTGTGGAAGCTGGAACAGGTGACATATACAGGGAGGGTTTTAGGAATGGGAGGAATTTACAGGGATTTGGAGGAATGCAGGGATGGGACGTGGTAAAAATCACAGGGAGGATTTTGGGAGCTCCATCTGAAACGGGTACAGCTGAGAACAGAAATGAGCCAAACAGTCAGGACAGGCATGGACAAGGTAGGACTAATAAATTAAGCTGCATATACTTTCATGCAAGGGGCCTAACGGGGAAGGCAGATGAACTCAGGGCATGGTTAGGAACATGGGACTGGGATATCATAGCAATTGCAGAAACATGGCTCAGGGATGGGCAGGACTGGCAGCTTAATGTTCCAGGATACAAATGCTACAGGAAGGATAGAAAGGGAGGCAAGAGAGGAGTGGGAGCGACATTTTTGATAGGGGATAGCATTACAGCTGTGCAGACGGAGGATATTCCCAGAAATGCATCCAGGGAAGTTATTTGGGTGGAACTGAGAAATAAGAAAGGGATGATCACCTTATTAGGATTGTATTAAAGACAACACAATAGTCAAAGGGAATTTGCCAAACAAACTTGTAAGGAGATCTCAGCTATCTGTAAGAATAATAGCGTATGTATGGTAGGGGATTTTAACTTTCCAAACATTGACTGGGACTGCCATAGTGTTAACGGTTTAGGTGGAGAGGAATTTCTTAAGTGTGTACAAGACAACTTTCTGATTCAGTATGTGGATATACCTACTAGAGAAGGTGCAAAACTTGACCAACTCTTAGGAAATAAGGCAGAGCAGGTGAGTGAGGTCTTAGTGGGGGAGCACTTTGGGGCCAGCGACCATAATTCTATTTGTTTTAAGACAGTGATGGAAAAGGATACACCAGATCTACGAGTCGATGTTCTAAGTTGGATAAAGGCCAATTTTGACGATATTAGGCAAGAACGTTTGAAAATTGATTGGAGGCAGATGTTCACGGGCAAAGGGATGGCTGGAAAATGGGTAGCCTTCAGAAATGAGATAAAAGAGTCCAGAGAAGAATGTTGCTGTCAGAGTGAAAGGGAAGGCTGGTAAGTATAGGGAAATCTGGATGACTAAAGAAATTGAGTGTTTGGTTCAGAAAAAAGAAGGAAGCATATGTCAGGTATAGACAGGATAGATCAAGTGAATCTTGAGAAGAGTATAAAGGAAGTGTGAGTACACTTAAGGGGAATTCAAGCGAGGAGACCTACTGCTGACAATGTAATGGACTATGGACTCCCTCACTTCCCTCAGTAAGCTGGGATAGATGTTAGCAGCCTTTCTGCGGCAACGAACCGTGTAAATAGAGTCAATGGTTGGGAGGTTGGAGTCGGTGATGGCATGGGCTGTGCACACAACCTTCTGTAGTTTCTAACGGTCTTGAAAAGAGCAGTTGACACACTAGGCCGTTTTGCACCCGGACAGTACGCTCTCAATAATGCATTAGTCGAGATAGTGCATGCTGAATTTCCTGATCCACCAGAGGAAAGAGAGGCGTTGTTGAAACCTCTTGACTGTCACACCTGCGTGAGAAGTCCAGGACAGGTTGTCAGTTATCGTCACTCCGAGGAACCTGACACTCTGCACTGTCTCAACCATCGGTCTAAATGGGAGTGTGTTCCCTCGTTTCTTTCAGAAGTCAATGATCACTTCTTTACTATTGCCGAATTTGAGAGAGAGGTTATTATCATTACACCAAGCCCCCAAATGTTCTATCTCTGTTCTCGTTGTTTGATATCTGTCCTGCTATGGTAGTGTCAGCAGCGAACTTGTAGATGGTGCTTGTTTGAAACTTGGCAACCAACTGTGGGTGTACAGGAAGTACAGTTGGGAGCTGAGGACACAGCTGTGGGTATATAGGGAGGATGGTAAAGGGCTGAGGACACAGTCATGGGTACCCAGTGAATACAGTAGGGTGCTGAGGGCACAGCCGTGTGTGTACGTGGAGTACAGTGGGGGATGGAGACACAACTGTGGAAGTACAGTGAGTACAGTAGGTGTCTGAGGACAAAGCTGTGGGTATACAGGGAGGATGGCAAAGGGCTGAGGACACTGTCATGGCTGTACAGGGAGTACAGTAGGGGGCTGAGGACACAGCCCTGTGTACACAGGGAGTACAATAGGGGGATGAGTGAACAGCCATGGGTGTATTGGGAGGACAGTAGGGGGCTGAGGACGTACAGTGAGTACAGTTGGGGTCTGAGGACACAGATGTGGGTATACAGGGAGGATGGTAAAGGGCTGAATGCACAGCCGTGGTTGTGCAGGGAGTATAGTAGGGGGCTGAGGACACATTCATCTGGAACTCCTGTGTTGCATGTTAATATGGAGGAGGTGCAGTTACCTATCTTCACTGATCGTGATGTGTGGGTCAGTATGCTGGGGATCAAATGGCAGAGAGAGGAGATGAGAGTATGGTCATGGGGTTTTGTGATCAGCCTGGACGGGATATTGATGTTGAAGATGAAGCTGTACTCAATGAGCAGCAGTCTGGTGTAGGTGCCCTTGTTGTCCAGATGTCCTAGGGATGAGTGCAGGGTTCGTGATATGATATTCATTGTGGACCCATTACATCCGTAAGCAAATTATTGGAGATCAGGGCAGGTTGAGAAACTGGAGATGGTGTGGGCCATAACCAGCCTCTTGAATCACCTCATAGTTTTTTCAGGTTGGAGCCACTGCGCGGTAATAATTAAGGAATGTTGCATGAGCTTCCACACTTACTTTCTTCACTTTCTTGGGGACGTCGGCTTCAGGGGGGAGAAGCTGAGGATGTAGTAAATTACCTTTGCCAGTTGGTCCACACAGGATCTGAGTGCTCAGCCCGGAACCTCGACAAGGCCTATCACTTTCCTGATTTGACTCACAGAAAGACTTATCATGCCTGCAGCAGTGAGAAAGGACACAGGTTCAACCTAACAGTCACACAGTCATTCATCATAGCCAACACCTCCCCCACCTCCCTCCGTCGTCATCAACACAGTGACATTGTTCGGTCTTTGCATCACACAGTGAATGTTGAGATAGAGTAACACCAATAGTCTGGGATTGTGCACAGGTATAATTCCAATCAATCCACTACGTTAACCTGAATGGAGTCAACACCTAGAGTGTTGTCCTTTGTAGCTGGTGGATAGTCCTTCGGGAGTCAGGAAACATCTTATACAAGAACCACCTGGACAAAGGACATGAGGGAATTTTTGCTAAGTTTGCAGATGATACAATGATGGATTTTGGATGGGCAGCTGATTTTGAGGAAGTGGGGAGGCTTCAGAAAGACTTGGACGCTTTAGGACGGTGGGAAAACACATAGCTGATGGAACACAATATGGAAATGTGTGAGATTATGCACTTCCGTAGGCGGAATAGAGGCAGACACTATGTTCTAATATGATCCACTAAATCTGAAGCATAAAAGGATTTTGAAGCAATCGTCCTGTCTTATGTTTAATGTGCAGGTTCAATTGGCAATTAGGAAAGCAAATGCAATGTTAGTATTCATTTCAAGAGAGCTTGAATACAAGCGAGGAGACCTACTTCTGACAATGTAATGGACTATGTTGGAGGTGATCCGTCCTGGAGATGACAGCTTGTCATATGAGCAGCTGTTGAGAGCTCTTTTATCAATACTCGATAAAATTTAGAATAATGGGAGGCGAGACATCTGATAGAAACTGATCGATTACTGCAAAGATTGATACAGTCAGCGTTTAGAAGATATTTCCACTCGTCATAGAGACAATGACAAAAGGGTAGTTTCAGAGTGAAGGAATAGGCTGAAAGGTCTAAATCTATTGCTATATCTCATGCCCATATGATAATATAGTCTATTATTCAGTACAAAATTGTAAGTCTCTGACCTGCTCTTGTAACCATGGTATTTGTATGTTGTTTTGACTTCACGTTCTGGTCAATGTTAACATCTGTGCTACGGATGGTGTCCATTCATATTTTGAATATGAGGTCCTATCTGTGAGTCTCATCTGGCGGGAGAACATTGTTACTACGATAATTGTCATTTTCTATCTGGTATTTTTGATCAAACGATCCTGTTACGCCAGTATTGTTGATTTAAACAAAACAGGTGCAATTTATCACAGCACTCAGCAACATATGTCATCGAATACTGAACACCCTTCTAATAACAGAAAAGTCGAAAATGTTCAATATTAGAAACACTGCTTTCCTGTTCATGTTCAAACCAGCTAACCAGTCCCTTCGAGATGCTCAACTTGGAACTATTTTAAAAAAATCTTTTGTGGATGTGAGCATCACTGGATGTGCCCAGCATTTCTTGCCCGTCCATAGTTGCTCCCTTGAGAAGGTGGTGCTGAACTGCCTTCTTGAACTGCTGCAATCGACTTTCTGTGCGTTTACCCACGAGTGATTAAGGAGGGAATTCCAGGGTTTTGTCCCACCCACAGTGAAGGAAATACGATCTATTTCCAAATCAGGATGTTGACTGGTTTGGAGGGGAATTTGAAGGTAGTGGTGTTCCCAAAAATCTACTGGCCTTGTCATTCCAGATGGAAGTGTTCGTGAGATTGGAAGGAGCTGTCTTTGGATCTTTGGGGAATTTCTCCATTGTGTCTTGTAGATAGTACACACTGCTGCTCCTGAGCGACCCTGGTGAAGGGAGTGAATTCTTGTGGATGTGGTGAAAATCAAATCGGCTGTTTTGTGCTGGATGGTGTCAAGCTTCCTTAATGTTTTGGGGCTGTACCCATTCAGGCAAGTGAGGATATTCCATTTCATTCCTGACTTGGACAGGCTTTGGGTAGTCAGAAGGTAAGTTACTCGTGCAGTATTCCTAGCCTCTAATCTGCTGTTATATTCATGTTGAGTTTCTGGTCAATGATACTCTCCAGGATATTGATAGTGGGGGAGTTTAGTGGTGATACTACTGCTGAATACAAAGTGGTTATATTTTTTCTTATTGGTGATAGTCATATTCTGAATTTATGTAGTGCAAATGTTACTTGCCACTTGCCAGCCCAAGCCTGGATATTGTCCAGTTCTTATTGCTTTGGTTATGGATTGCTTCTGCATCTGAGCATTTGCGAATGGTGCTAAACATTGTGCAGTCATCATCGAATATCCCCACTTCTGACCTTATGATGAAACGAAGGTCATTGATGAAGCAGCTGGAGACGTTTGGACCCAGGACACTTTCCTAAGGGACTACAGCAGAGATGTTCTGGAGCTGAGATGACTGACCTCGAACAACAATGACCATCTTCCTATCTGTCAGGTATGACTCCAATAATCGAGTGTTGGCCCATGATACCAATTTTTCTTGGGCTCCTTGACGTCACATTTGGCACGTGCAGCCTTGATGTCAAGGGCTGGAATTCAGTTCCTTTTTCTATGTTTGAACCAAGGCAGTGATGAGGTCAAGAGCTGTGACCCTGGCAAACCCCAAACTGGGCGTCACTGAGCAGGTTATTTTTGAGCAGGTGCTGCTTGATAGCACAGTTGATGACACCTTCCATCACTTTACTAATGATAGAGAGTAGATTGATAAGGCGGTATTTAGCGGGTCAAATTTGTCCTGCTTTTTATTTACAGAACATATTTGAGCAGTTTTTCCTCATTGTCGGTTTGTAAACATACTGGAACTGCTTGGTTAGGGGAGCGAGATGTTCTGGAGCATGAGTCTTCAGTACTGTTGCCGGCATGTTTCCAGGGCCCATAGCCTTTGCAATATCCAGTGTCTTCAACCGTTTCTTGATATCAGTTAATCGAATTTGCTGAAGACTGCTATCAGTAATTACTTAGATTACTTACAGTGTGGAAACAGGCCCTTCGGCCCAACAAGTCCACACCGACCCGCCGAAGCGCAACCCACCCATACCCCTACATATACCCCTTACCTAACACTACGGGCAATTTAACATGGCCAATTCACCTAACCCGCACATCTTTGGACTGTGGGAGGAAACCGGAGCACCCGGAGGAAACCCACGCAGACACGGGAGAACGTGCAAACTCCACACAGTCAGTCGCCTGAGGCGGGAATTGAACCCAGGTCCCTGGCGCTGTGAGGCAGCAGTGCTAACCACTGTGCCACCGTGCCGCCATGATGGGGACCACCGGAGGAGGCCGAAATAATGGATCATCCACTCAAAACTTCTGACTGAAGATTTCTGCGAAAGCCTCAACCTTATCTTTCACACTGATGTAATGGGCTCGTCCATCTTTGAGGTTGGGAATATTTGTGGAGCCTCCGGCGCCGGTGAGTTGATTAATTATCCACCACCATTCACAATCAGATTAGAAGGACTGTACAGCCTAAATCGGATGCATTGGTTCTGGGATAGCTAAGCTCTGTCTGTCCCTTTTTTTTATGCTATCTGGCAAGCAAGTATTTCTGCTTGGAAGCTTCAGTAGATGAACATTTTATCTTTATATATTCTTGGTTCTGCTCCTGGCATGCTCTCCTGCATACTCCATTGAACCAGGGTTAATCCTCTGGCTTGATGGTAATGGTTGAGTGGGGGACATGCTGGGCCGTGCCGTTACAGATTGTGCTGGAGTATAGTTCTGCTGCTATTGATGGTCCGCAGTGTATTATGGACGCTCAGTGTTGAGTTGCTGGATCTGTTCAAAGTCTGTGCCATTTAGCATGGTGATAGTGTCACACAACACTTTACACTTTATGGAGACAATAGACTTTGTCTCCAAAAGTACAGTGTGTGGTCACTTTTACCGATATTGCCATGGACATACACATCTGCAGTTGGTAGGTTGGTAAGGATGAGGACAGGTATGATTTTTTTTACCCTCTCTTTCATTCCCTCACCACCTTCTGCAGACCCAATCTAGTAGCTATGTCCTTAGGAGCCGACCAACACGATCAGTCGTACTGCTGCCAAAACCAATCTTGATGGTTGACTTTGAAATCCCCCATCCAGAAGACACTTTGTGCCCTTGCCGCAGTCAATGCTTTCTCAAGTGTTGTTCAACATGGAAGAGGGCTGACTCAGCTGAGAAACAACATTACGTGGTAATCGGTAAGATGCACATTTGCTCATGTTAATTTCGGTCGTTTCTGTAAGGTATGATTCCGTGAGTATGACTACGTTAGGCTGTTGCTTGACTAGTCTGTAAGGCAATTGTTCCAGTGTTGGCACTCGACCTCAGATGTTAGTAAGTGAGACTTTGCAGGTTCTACAGTCTGTTTGTTTGAACAGACATTTCGAGGCAGCTGTACACCAGAGAAGAGCAGGAAAGGATAATGGGTGATTGTGCACTGTAGCTGTCACCGGACCAGCATGTCTGTCCAGGAAGTATTTATTGTGTGTCAGAGAAGCTCAATTATTATGGCATGGATGGAGGCCATTCAGCCCATCGTACAGTCGCAAGCTCTCCAACTGCACAATTGGAGATAGAGAGAGTATGTGAAGTGAGATTGTGTGAGAGAAAAATAAACAAAGAGAAAGCGAGTAAAGGGAGATATACTGAGACAATATATAAAGTGGAGCGACTGAGTGAGCGGGAGAGCAAGAGCTGTTAGATGAGGGTGAAGTTAGATAGATCAGAAGACTGCATTACGCTAGATAAATATGGACAGACAGAAGTTAGAAGTTTTATTTCGAACTTCTTCAGGACAGCAAGCCCTTTGTCTGGGCGCCATACACTGTGAGCACTGTGCTGATACTGGCTATCATCCCAGATTATTTATTTCCAACTATATCACAGAGCTGGGTTACTGAGAGCTAAACAGAACCCAGTAGGCCAATAGATTGGTTCCATGGAGAAAGCAGAGGTTTTAAATAGACTGTGCCAAGAGCAGCAGGAAATGATAACGACAACCCCGCCTCCACGATCCCCCACCCCCACCCCGCCACAAAAATACTGTATGAGAGACTCGGCCAGAGAATCTCAGTGAGGGGACTCACTGACAGAGGTGAAATCACGATCTGAGCTGTGGGTCAAATAATGATTAATAAAGTTTGCATTCCACTTTCCTAGTTAAGTAATTCACATTTCAATTTATACAGCTCAATAGCAGGAGTGTATTTTGACAATGTTACCTCTTTGTACTTTGAATATTGGTGTGCACAGAAAATTATTTTGTTCATGTATTTTATATTGCATAACCACATTTCATTAATATTGTCTCTGCTAATTCCTCATTGTAGATGTATTCTTGAATCTGTTCTTCATATGAGTTATAAAAAGTAATGTTCCAATTCTGGTAAAGGGGGAACATCACTGTCCCTCCACACAGTCTAATCAGCCATGTCCCCCAGTTCTCTCCGTCTTCTGCCTTTTCCCCAATATTATAATCACAATGTAATCGAAGCCCATTAAATGACACTTCATGACAGTTCAGTAACACCGATAACATCAACAGCATGACCCACACCTGCCCTCCCTGATCCTGGAATAACAATCTGAACTGTGTTTGTCATGTGCAATTCTCTGTTAACGTATCCAAGCCGTTTGTGTGTTGTAACCCACGTTTTTGTTTTGCATATTTTGCTATCAAATCATGGATGATAGATATATTCTCAATGTTTTACTGATTTTGTAATGACTGATCACGAGTTACGGGATTTATTTCTGTATTTATGAACTGAGAATCATGTTTATGTTCGGTTAAACTTCTGGCATTACTTCCATATCCAAGGCTGACTGAATGATTACACACAATCAATCTGCCATCTTCAACATTCCTTCCTTCAGTCACACTCGCATATCACACCCAGAATGCACAAATGTTCAAAGTTATTTTGAATTTTAATAAAGTAGCATTGTTTTCCAAAGAATTGACTGGAGCTACTTGTTCAGTGATTGTAATTATGTCAGTCTCCGTGGATCGTATGCGTCCCTAAAGAGTTTCTCTGTTCTATCAATACGGGAATGCTTTCAGTGTTTTACCCCATAGGGTGAGCGGGACCATGTCCAACAGCAGTAACAGGGATTAGCAGCTTCAGAGAGAAGGGCAGGAGAGATTGAAGTCTGGGAACATTAGACTGGAATGTTCCAACAATGGATAGGAGTTTATCCGATGGTCTTTACTGGCTTTCCCAGCCTTGGATATCATAAGCATTGCGGATTGAAGATGTACTGATGGTTATTCAAGCTAGTTACTATCCTATCATTGCTATTGTTGGAGTTCCTGGTAAGTCACTCTGTCTGTTTAGTGAAATGGTCGGAGCTGAATCGATGCTCATGGTATGCTGATTTTGGAAAGGTGCAAGCCAACGTTTTCAGCTCCAATCAAAGATTCCATTCCTTAGAAATTATAACTAGCCAACTATTATTTACAAATTACTCACCAATACGCGAGGATAAAACATACTGTTCTCAACCTCATTAATTCGTTTTCTCCTGAAAAGTGTACATCTCCATATCCTCCCCACACACCAGTCCTGTCCAGTACCACCATTAAGACGTCCCAGTCTCGTCCTCCGCCTCAGTTCAATTCCTGAATAAACCATCGTTTGTGCCTTTGTTAATTTCGGATACATCTGTTTCTAGTCCCTTCTAACCAAGCGTCCATTGCAAAATACTTGCACTTGAGATGTTCAACTTATTCTCTGCACAAAATCTGAAAGATGGGCAGACGTTTATGATGGGTCACGTCATTGTCTCGTATTCTAGAATCACAGAATAATAATCTGTTGATATCGGCTTGCCTTATGCCCATTAGAAAAGGCAGTGGGTCATTCTTCTCTGGTCAAGTCTCTGTTTAACTGCAAACCCATGACAATTTGTTTTACTATTTATTGTTCTGTGGAACAGCTGAAACAACCACTCAATTCAAGCTCGGCATAACATGCTGGCCTGACCATGGCTGTACACATCCCGTGACGGCAGAACAAAAGGAAAGGTAGCTCCCTTCCTCTGCCTGCATCCCATATTCCAACGGTTCGCTTCCATTCAGGTAGGTAGCCATTCACTGTTTTAGATGTATTCCTTGTGATTGAGACTCTCCCAAGAGTGATCTCCATCTCCAAAGGCACCTCTGGTGCTGGCTTTATTGATGCGACCTACAGACGTGAGGATGTTTTTAAATTCTACATCAGTGGCAGTGCGTTGTAAATGAATGGTTTCCTGTGTCACACAAAAGAAATGGAGCCAGCTAAGTGAGGGAAAGGAATTATTGTGATCAAACCTGCGAGTGTTGCTGAGGCAGTGTTTGGGGTATTGTGGACAGATTTTCTTTCCTTTATATGGAGAGATCTCCTTCCCACAGAGAGAGTGAAGAGAAGATCCACCAGATTAATCCCTGGGATAATGGCACCATGAGGAGTGAGTGAAGGTTGATCTGTAGCTCTGTGATAGAATAAGAGGTGATTGCATTGAACCCTGAGAGGGATGGACAATCACTCCTTATATTCTAAACAGACAATGTGATAAATTCCATGACTGCTCACTCAGGATGCATGATTCAGGATAGGTTAAGTGCCTGGGCAGACGTTACGCCCACCCATCCCAACCCATACTCGCCTGCAATGAATGTCATATTATCCACCACCCGGTCAGCAGCCACAATACATTCTAAAACAGTTAACTATTTGCAACAGCTTCTGACCTTCATGAAGAACTTGAATCAATCTTTTTTGAGATGCAATGTACTTCCTTAAGATTTAGGCCAGAAGACTATAAGATATTGGAGCATAAATTAGGGCAGTTAGCCCATCGGGTCTGCTCCGTCATTCAATCATCGCTCATAGGTTTCTCAAACCCATTCTCCGACGTTCTCCCCATAACCCGTCATCCCCTTGATCATCAAAAACTATCTATCTCCGTCTCAAATATACTCAATGACCTGCCCCCACAGCCTTCTATTGCAATAAATTTCAAAGATTCACCCTTCTGTGGTTGAATAACTTTCTCCTTATCACTGTTCGAAAAAGTGATCGCTTTCATCTAAGGCTGTACCCTCGGATCCGACTCCAATGGAAACATCTTATCAATATCCACTCTCTCCAGGCCATTCAGTATTCTGTCTATTTAAATTACATTCCCTCTCATCCTTTCAAACTTCATCAAGTATAGACCTAGAGTACTCAAACATTCCTCATGCAATAAGATTTTCATTCCTATGACTATTCTCGTGAAAATCGTCTGAACGTATCCAGGACCAGTACATCCTTCCTGAGGCATGGAGGTCTAAAATGAGCACAATACTCCAAATGTTGTCCGACCAGAGCCGTGTACAGTCAGTCCTTATATTCAATTCTTACATTAGTAAATGCTTCCAATCATAATTGCAATTGCCCTCCTAATTACTGCCTCAACCTACAAGCTAACCTTGAGTGAACCCTGCACTAGAACTTCCAGGTCCCTTTGCACTTCAGATTTTTCAATTTTCTCGCCATTTTGAGAGTAGACCATGCCTCTATTCTTCGTGGAAAACTGTAACGTTGGAATACATCTGACGATCTCTTTGCCTGTCCAAATTCTTGTTCAGCCTCTCCACTTCGTCAATACGACCTGTCCACCTGCCTATCATTGTATCATCTGCAATCCTAGCCAGAGTGCCCTCAATTCTCTCATCGAGATTGTTAATTTAACAAGTAAAAAGTTATGATTCCAACACTGAGCATTCTGGATCACCACTTGTCCCCGGCTGCCATCCTGAGGAGTACGCTTTTATCCCCAATCTCTGCTTTCTGCCAGACAGATGAGCTTCTATCCATGCCACTATCATGCCTCTAACACCACGGACCCTTATCATGCTCAGTAATCTCCTGTGTGACACTTTGTCAAAGGCCTCCTTGAATTCCAGATGAATAACATCCATTGGCTATGCTTGGTCGAGCTGCTCATTTCCTCTTCAAAGAATTCCAATAGATTTGTCAGGCATTAACTTCCCTTGATGAAATCATTCCGAATTTGCCCTATTTTAGCAAACACTTTCAAGTATAACGAAATCTCATCCTTCACAATGGATTCCAGGATCTTACCCACGATAGAGGTTAAGCTATTCATGGTGGTTGTTTATTTTTTTTGTCTTTTTCCGTACTCCCTTGTTAAAAAAGGGTGTCACGTTAGTGGGTTTCCTGTGCTCTGGGATCGTTCCTTACTCTCGTGGTTCCTGAAAGATAACCACGATTGCCTCAACTCCCTCTTCAGCTATCTCCCTTATAATACTGAGATGTAGTCCATCTGGTCAAGGTTATTTAACCACCTTCGGGTCATAACATTTTTTCTAGAATGTTCTCCATGGTGGGGGACAATATACTCAGTTCTTGCCCCGCAATCTCTTGAATGTTTAAGGTATGACTTGTGCCTTCCACCATGAAAGCTAATGCAAAGTAATTATTCAGTTCCTTGGCCATTTTCTGGTTCCCCACTACCATCTCTCCAGTCTCATTTTCCAGCAGTCCAATGTTCACTTTTGCAGCTCTATTGTACATTATATATTGAAAGAAACTGTTACAATCTTCTTTTATCTTACTGGCTAGCTTACCCGCATATTTACTAATCTCCCTCCTTATTTTATTTTGTTTGCCCTCTGTTTTGTCTTTGTAAACTTTCCAATCCTCAGGTTTCCCACCGCACTTTGCCACATTATATCAGTTCTCTTTTAATTTTATGCTATACTTGACTTCCCCACTCAGCTATGGTTGTCCCATCCTCCCTAAACAATCCCCTTTTTCCTCAGGATAAATCTCTGCTGTATCCTGAATTACTCCAAAAATCTCCTGCCATTGCTGTTGCACTGTCTTTCCTGCTGGGCCCATCTCCCAGTCAATTCTACCCAGCTCCTCACTCATGTCTGTGTAATTGCCTTTATTCAGGTGTAATACCGTTACTTCGGATTCCAACTTCTCCTTCTGAAACTGCAGAGTAAATTCAAACATATTATGATCACTGTCACCTTAAGCTCCCCTCATCTAGCCTGCCTGAACAAGCTGCTCCAAAAAGCCATCTCGTAGAAATTCCTTTTCCTGCCAACCACTATTAATCTGAATTCCCAGTCCATCTGTCTAATAAGATCCCACATGATCACTGTAACATTGCCTTTCCTACAGATCTTTGTAGCTCCTGGTATATCTTACACCCCAGCTCCCTGTATATAACTCCAACTGCATTTTTTCATCTTTCTGATTCCTCAATTCTACCGACACAGATTTTACACCATCTGACCTTATTACATTTCTTATTATTGATGATCGATCCGATTCCATTCTTAATACTGAGTCAACTCTATCTCTCTGCCTACCTGCCTATCTTTTCGACAGGATGAATATCCTTGAATATTCTGCTCTCAATCCAGATTCTCATTCAGAGATGTCACTGTAATGCCCACTATGTCGTACCTGCCAATTTATGGATGAGTCACAAACTCATTTACCTTATTCCTTATCCTGTTTAAAGAAAAGACCTGCTGGAGTTGTGCTGAAATGATATTTGAATTTTGGAGACAGTAGAATATGTCATGTGCGAGTGAGGTGAAGATTCGTAAGGTAACGCAGTTAAATACACGATCAAAGTCGGGGAGGCTGCACTTCCGTCATGTGGATCATTGGGATTCCCGAGTCAGTAGGATATACACGAAAAGGATGGGATGAACCTGAATTGGCAGCAATTCACGATATGTGGATTATTGGGATTCACGGGTCAGTAGGATACACACAAAAAGGACGGGATATACATGAACTGATAACAATGTCTGATCTGTGGATCGTTGGGATTCCCGGGTAGGTAGGATATATACAAGATGGCCAGGATGGACTTGAGCTGTCAGCAATCTCCTGGCAGGCAGGTTTGCTATCGTCCTTTACGAGGGTTTAAACTAGTGGGTGGCGGAAGTGACAGAGGGGTGTGTGGAACCACAGCAATAAGTCCACAGGTACAGTGACTGAGGAGGAGTTGGAGACTAATCCTCGTACAAAACAAAACAGAGGGTACTGAACACAGTGGCCTGGCAGTCTGCAGTGTGCTGATTTTAATATGAGGAATCTGTTTGTTTGAACAGATATTTCGATGTCGCTTGTCGCTGCATGACAGAAAATATGAAGAGATAATGGTTAATTGTCCACTGTGTGCTTCCCTGGACCAGCTTGTCTCTCCAGACACCAAAACTTGTTACTGTGGGTCAGAGAACTTCAGAATTAATACAACACAGAAGGAGGCCATTCAGCCGACTATGCGTCCATGACCTCTCCAACTTGACAACTTCAAAATAGAGGGAATGATCGGAGCTAGACGGAGAGGGAGAGAAATAAACAGAGACAAAGACAGTGAAGTGAGATAAACAGAGTGAAAAACGGAGCGACAGAGTGAGTGACAGCAAGGGGTGTCAGACAAATGTGAAGTTAAATCAGGAGACAGCATGAGGAGAAACACACAGACAGTTTTCTGAGAAACTCTCACAGACTGTAAGCCCTTTGTCTGGTGCCATACCCTGTGAGCACCATGCTGATACTGGCTGTCATCCCCGATCATATGTCGCCAATAACATCCCAGAGCTGAGTTGCTGACAGCTAAACACAATCCAATAGACCGATAGATTGGTTCCAGGGAGAAGGTGGATTAATTTAAAAATTCTGGGCCAGCAGGAACTTGTAGCCCCTATAGACACTGCGTGAGAGGCAGGATGGAATCTCCGTGAAGGGAATCACTGGCAGAAGGGAAATCAGGATCTGAGCTTTGGGTCAAATAATGATTGATAAAGTTTTCACCATTTCCATGGTTTTGTAATTCACATTACAATTTATATACCTACATATAATAAGTGAATTTTAACAATATTGTCTTTGTGTATTTTTCATATTTTGTGATGTACAGAAAAGCTTTTTTATTTTTGCATTTTGTGTTGAATAAACCACATTTTATTACTGAGGAAGGAAGGACCTGCTCCGATGGGACAGTCGTCATCTGAACCGTGCTGGGACCAGAATCCGAGTGAATCCTAACCAGGGCTGTAGACAGAAATTTAAACTGATTAGGAGTGTGTGTGTGTGTGTGTGTGTTTGTGTGTGTGTTTGTGTGTGTGTGTGTGTGTGTGCGCGCGCGCGCACGGGGTGGGGGTGCAGTTATAGGATTTAATTAGAAAAGCCGAATTAAAAGAGGAGGGAAGAGTACAGAACTCAGGAGAGGTTATTAAAATCTCCAGCACAGGCACAAATAGGACAGAGCATCTGGAAATGTTTAACATATCAAACTTCAAGCACACTGCACAAATGAATGACAATGAGAAGAGGGACGGTTAATGCAGGACTGAAGGAGTTACAACTGAATGCATGCTGTATAAGGAATAAGGTAAATGAGCTTGTGGTGCAGAATTAAATCGGCAGGTATGAAGCGATGGGCATCACGGAGATGTGGCTGTAAGGTGATCTGATTATTTCAGGATATTTAACCTATCGAAAAGGTAGGCAGGTGGGCAGAGGGAGTGGGTTTGCATTGTTAGTAAGAAATGAAATTTTATCAATAGTAAGAAAGGAAGTAAGGTGAGGTGGTGTAGAATCTTCGTGGGTAGAATTGAGGAACCACAAAGGTAAGACAACCACAGTTGAAGTCTTGTACAGGACTCCAAAGAGGAGTCAGGAGCTGGCCAAAGATACACCATGAGATATAAAAGATGTGTAGGAAAGGCAAAGTACAGTAATCCTGGTTGATTTCAGTATGCAGGGGAACTGGGAACATCAGATTGGTAGTCGTTCGTAAGAAAAGGAATTTTAGGAATGTTTATGAGATGGCTTTTTGGAGCAAGTTCTGGTGGAGCCCACTCGGGAACAGATGATACTGGATTTAATGACGCAGTATTCATAAGGGAGATTAGGGTAAAGGTAAACTTTGTAAGGGAGATTAGGGTAAAGCAATGATCATGACATGGTTGAATTTATTCTGCAATTTGAGAGAGAGAGAAGATAGAATCAGAGGTAACAGTATTTCAGCTGAATAAAGGCAACTCCAGAGGCATAAGGGAGAAGCTGGGTAGAATTGACTGGGAGAGGGTTCAAACATGAAAGACAGGGGAACAGCAATGGCAGCAGATTCCAAGATTAATTCAGGAGACGCAGCAGATATACTTGCCGCTGAATAGAAGCATGGTACAGGGAGGATGAGGCAGCCAGGGCTGATGAGGGAAGTCAGATTGCATACAAGCAAAAGAGCAAGCGACCAATGTGGTTTGGGGCAGTGGGAAACTAGAGAATTGGGAAATTTACAAAGACTAACATAGGACAAAAAAAGGATAGATAAGATTAGATATGGAGGTAAACTAACCAGTAATAGAAAGGAGACTGTAAGAGGTTCTTTAGATATATAAAGTGCAAAAGAGAGGGAAAAAGTGAATATGGACCACTGGAAAATGATGCTGGAGAGACAGTAGTGGAAAACAAAAAAAAAATGAATGAGGAACTTTGCATCAATATTCATGGTGGAAGACACGAGTAATTTCCCAAAAATTGAAGAGAGTGAGAGGGCAGAGCTGAGTATGGTGGTCATCACCAAGAAGAATATGCTGGATAACTGAATGGCCTGAATTTGGATAAATCATCTGAACCATATGGACTACACCGAGCAGTGTAAGGGAGATAGCTGAAGAGGTATTGAAAATGGTAATTTTTCTGGAATGAATAAAATCAGGAAAGGCTGGAAAATTGTTAACGTGGAACTTCATTTAATAAAGAAGTTAGCCAGAACATGGAAAATTACAGACTGATTAGCCTACCCTTGGTTGTGGGTGACATACTGGAATCCATTGTGAAGGATGGGATCTCTGAATACTTGGAAGTATTTAGCAAAATTGTGCAAAGTCAGCGTTGTTTCGTCAATGGGAGGTCATGCCTGACAAACCTGCTGGAATACTTTGAGGGAGTAACAAGCAGATTTGACCAAGGAGAACCCTTAGGTGTTATCCGCCTGCTTCTCTAAATTCCTTTGATAAGGTGCCACGCAGGAGGCTATTGAGAAAGATTAGGGCCCCTGATGCTACAGGCAAGGTGCTAGCTTGGATAGATGCATGGCTGTCAGACAGAAAGCATAGAGTGGGGATAAAAGTGTCCTTCTCAGGATGGCATCCAGTGACAAGTGGTATTCCTCAAGACTCAGTGTTGGGACCACAAAATTCACATTGTGCATTAATGGTCTACATGAAGGGACTAGGGGCATTCTGGGTAAGTTTTCAAACAGTGCAAAGATTTAATAGAGGGATAGGTAGCATCGAAGAGGTGGCTCGGCTGCAGGAGGGTGCAGTAGCACCCTCTTGCACTCCTCTGATTCTCGCCTTCCAGACCACCAACCTCAGGATGCAATGCATCATCCTCCGCCATTTCTGCCACCAACAGTCAGACCACACCACCAGATATATACTTCCCTCCCCAACCCTATCAGCATTCTGCAGAAACCATTCCCTTCACGACTGCCTCGTTAGGTACACGCGTCCCCCCTCCCACACACTAACAAGCCACCTTCCGCTCCCGACACCTTCACTTGCCATTGCAAGAGGTATGAAACCTGTGCCAACAACTTCCTCCTCATCTATATCCAAGGCCCCAAAGGATCCTTCTACGTCAGGCAGAGAATATCCAGTGCATCCAAACACTGTGTCCATTGCTCCTGGTCTCCTCTACACTGAGGAGACAGGACGTCAACTTGCAGAACGGTTCAGGGAACACTCTCCATCACACACCCAAACAAGCCAACTTCCCTGTGGCTGAATACTTCGCCTCCCACTACCACACCTCCAAGGACATGCAAGTTCTTGGCCTCCTCCACTGCCACATTCTAGCCACCAGACGTCTGGAGGAAGAGCGCACTGTCTTCCACCTTGGAACTCTTCAACCACATGGTATCCAGTGCAATGTCACCAGTTTCCTCATCTCCCCTCCCTCCACCTTCTCCCAGATCTAACCGTCCAACTGAGCACCACCTGTTGAACTGTCCTACCTGTCTATCTTCCTTCCCATCTATCCACTCCACCTTCCACTCTCACAACTCATCTTCATTTAGCCATTGCCTTCCAAGCTACCTTCCTCCCAGCCCCTCCCATTCATCTCTCAACTCCCTTTCCGCCCACTCACTTCATTCCTGATAAAGGCTTTCTGATTGAAACGTCGAATATCCTGCTCCTCAGAGTCCGCCTGACTGGCTGCGCTTTTCTAGCAGCACACCTTTTGACTCTGAACTCCAGCATCTGCGGTCCTCACTTTCTCCTGCTGAAGGATTTGCACAGGTTAGGGGAGTGAGCAAAGAAGTGGCAGGTGGAGTATAACGTGGGCAAGTGTGAGGTCATGTAGTTTGCTATTTTCTAAATAGCAAGCTAGTTCAGAAGACGGGGACGGAAGGAGGGGTTGAGTCGTCCAAGGATCTTGAAAGGTAAACCTGCAGGTTGTCAGCAGTTGGGAAGGCAAATAAAATGATTCCATTTATTTCAAGAAGGCTTGAACATAGGTGCAGGGATGTACTTCTGAGGTTCTATAAGATTTTGGTGAGGCTACATTTGGATTATTGTGCACAGTTTTGGGTCCCATATCTCCGGAAGATGTACTTGATCTCGAGCATTTTCCGATGAGATTCACGAAAGTGATCCCAGGAAAGAAAAGCTTAACATATTAAGAACATCTGAGGGCCCTGAGTCTATATTTGATGGAGCTCAGAAAGATGTTATGAGGTCTAACTGAAACTTACAGAATATTGAATGACCTGGAAAGGGTGGATTCTGGGAAGATATTTCCAATGGAGGGAGACTAGGACCCAGGGGGACAGGGTAAAGAGAAGACCTGTTCAAACACAGATAAAGATGAAACTCTTCAGCCAGAGAGTGTGAATCTAGGTAATTCACTGCTACAGAAGGCTGTCGAGGCCAAGAAATTGAGTATATTTAAGAGTTAGACAGATAGGTTCTTGATTGTAAAAGGGATGAAAGGTTACAGATAGAAAGCGGAAGAATGGGGTTGAGAAGGTTAACAGCCATCATTGAATGGCGGAGCAGACTCACTGGGCTGAAAGGCCAAATTTCTGCTCCAATGTACTCTGGTCGTAAGATTAATATTGGCTCTCCTCGTTCCTCATTGGAGATGTATCCTGGAACTTGATCTTCTTATGATTCATAAAGAGTAACATCCCAATATTGATGACAGGGAAATATCATGTTCTCTCCCTCCAGTCGCTGCAGCCATGTCCCCAGTATCATAATCACACTGCAATTGAAAACCTTGCATAGAACTTAACCATCTGAATTGTGTGTCACATCATATTCTCTGTTAATATATCCATGACATTTGTCTGTTATAACTCATGTTGTCGAGGCACATTTGCCGGTCAGATTATGGAATAGAAAAGTTTTCTCCATATTTTAGCGACATTATAATCACTGATCAGTAGTTACAGACTGTATGTTTCCATTTATAAACGAAGAAACTTGTTTTTGTTCTGACAATCCTTTGACATTACTCCCATATCCAAGGCAGATTAAATGAGTACACGCAATCAATCTACCATCTCCAATATTCCTTCCCTCAGCCAACCCCACATATCCCAAGCTAAATGAGTAAATTTTAAACGTTCTTTTGAATTTTAATAAAATCAATATTGAACTCAAAGGGATTCAATTGAGCTATTTGTGCAGTGATTGTGATTAATGTTCATCTCCGTGGATCCTAACTATCACAGTAGAACGTTTCCATCATTGAAAGATAAATGGGCTTTATTCACTGTGTTATCCCACAGTTTGAGTAGAACATCAATGACAGCACTAACAGAGATCAGCAGCTTGTGGGGGGAGGGTGGCGGGGGGTAGAGATCAGAATCTGAGAACATTAGACAGGAACGTTGCAATAATTGTTCATAATCTGAGGACCATGGATTGGAATGGTCGAACAATGGATCAGAATCTGAGAACATTAGACTGGAATGTTCCAACAATGGAAAGGAGTTTATCCTTGGGTCTTCACTGACTTTCTCAGCCTTGTATATTATGAGCATATCGGATCCAGGATATCCTTTGGATTATTCAAGATGGTTACTATCCCATCCTCGTGATAGTTGGTGTTCCTGGTAAGACATGATATTTGTCGACTAAACCGGGTTGAACTGAAATTCTGTTCATGATATGTACATTTTGAAAAGTGCAAGTCAACGTCTTCAGTTCCAAACATAAATTCATTTCCTTATATATTATGACTACGAAACTACGATTTATAAATTACTCACTGATATGCGAGAAGGAACCAGAATCTTCTCAAACTCCATAATCCATTTTGACCTTCACAGATTTACATCTCCATGTCATCCCCACTCACCAATCCTGTCCAATACCACCATCATGATATCCCAGTCTCGTCCTCAGTCTCAGTGCAATATCTGAATAAACCATTTGTGCCTTTGTTCAATCCAAATGCAACAATTTCATTCCTTGTAATCACATGTCTGCCACTAAATAATTGCTCTTGAGAATGTTTAACTTGTTCCCTGCAGATAAGGGAAGACAGTTTATGGCGGTCAAGCCATTGACTCATAATCTAGAGTCACAGAATAATGGTCTGTAGATATTTCATGAAGGAAATTGGGGAGTTTAAAAGCAGCCATTATCATTTGTTACAAGATCAAACTGCTTGCTTCAAGTTCTTGAGGGAAGTCAATGTGTCATGCTTCCATTGTCAGGTTTCTGTGTGACTTCTTTGATGAACACGTGGGTGAACTGTACCTTTGAGAGAATTAAAAACCAACGATAACTACCTGACAGTACCAAGAGTTCTGAAAAATAGATATAATGTAACATTTGGTGGAACAATCCGATTAGCTCATTGTTTCGAAACAAATTCAGCAAATCATTTTAAATTATACCCCAAATTACCCACCTCCAACCAAGTTTCAATTTATTATATTGACAATCTTAATAGCCAATGATACAATTCAATAGTTTGGCGGTACAAGACCATGGAAAATTGAACAGTTGAGAGGAGACCTGCAAAGCTACCAGCATGCAAAGACTGCCTGAAAAATATCTCTCCTGTCGGTAACTTTATTGATTAGTAACTGGTGAAGTAGAGTACCCAAGAAGAAAAGAAGACAGGAATATGGAGAAGAACCGAAAGCTTCCTGGTTTTGAGATTAGAAGTTTTGCTTTGTAAATCTTAATTAGGAGTCTTATCAGTGTAGTATTGTGGAGGGGGAAGAGTAAAGACAGGTTAGAGGAAGAAGTTGTAACTAGTCGTTCGTTTATTATTCTTTGTTACACTTTAAGAAATAAAGTTGTTAATTTTTATTTTAAATAGATTTGGACACTAGAGTTATCGCAGATTACTGCATGGGATAAATCTTTTCTCTGATGATGGTTTTAATTAAGCAGGAAGATTTATCCTGTGTTGTAGCACTACAAACCCATAGCTATGCGTTTTACTCTTTACGGTACTGTGGAATAGCTGAACCAGGCACTCAGTTCAAGATCTGCATAACATGCTGCCCTGACCAAGGCTTCATACATCCTGTGAGAGAAGAACAAAGGTAAAGGTAGCTCCCTTTCTCTGCCTGATTTCTGTATTGCTACATCTCATTTCCATTCAGGTACGTGATCATCCCCAAGAGTGATGCACATTTCGATAGGTATCGCTGATGCTGGCTGTATTGGGGCTGACGTGCAGATGTAAGGGACTTATAAATTCCATGTCGGTCATAGTGCATGGAGAAGGAATGGCTTTCAGTGGCACAGGAAAGAAATGGCGATATCTACGTGAGAGAAAATATGTTTTTTGACAAACCTTGAGAGTGTTGTTGAAGCAGTATTTGGGGTACTGTGGATAGACCTTCTCTCAAGTTTCACCAGACTAATCCCAGGGATGATGGCACCATGAGCAGTAAGTGGTGCTCAGTGAGAGAATAAGAGATGATTGCGTTGAACCTTACGGGGGATGGACAATCACTCATGATGTTCTAAACAGGCACTGATACAGTAATAAGTTCCATGGCTGTTTTTGCACTCAGATTACATGATTCTCGATAGTTTATGAGCCTCTGTGAACGTTCCACCCAACCACCCCCAACTCCCTATTTCAACTGAGACAGAGAGAGAAAGAGAGGAGAAAGAGAGGAGAGAGAGAGAGAGAGAGAGAGTGAGAGAGAAAGAGAGAGAGAGAGAGAGAAAGAGAAAGAGAGAGAGTGAGAGAAAAGAGAAGAGAGAGAGAGAGAGAGAGAGAGAGGTTCAGGCTTTTGAATAAACTGTCCCAACATTAACACAGTTCAATTAATGCGTGATCCTGCAATGAACACCATGTTATCAATAATCCCGACAGCACCAAAAATGCATTCACTTTAAAAGCGTTAACTCTTTCCAGCATCGTAGAGAGAATGAAAGTCTTTTTACATCATAGGAAAGAAGTGAAGATGTCCAAGAGGAAAAAGAGTTATTGTGATAATCGCTGAGAGTGGTGTTGAGGCAGTATTTGTAACACTGTCGACAGACTTTCTCTCCTTTATAAGGAATGATCGCCTTTCCACAGAGAAAGTGCAGTGGACTTTCACCAGACTAATCCCTGGGATTATAGTAGCATGAGGAGACAGTGAAGATTAGTTTCTGGCGTTGTAAAAGAATGAGAGGCGATTGCATTGAAACTTGATGGGGAGGGACAGTCACTCACGATGTTCTAAATAGACATTGAAACGGTGAAAAATTCCATGGCTTCTTTTTTACTCGGGTTACATGATTGTCGATAGTTTAAAAGCCTCTGTGAATATTCCCCTCACTCCACACCCAATCCCCATGTTGCATGAGAGAGACAGAGCGCTAGTCTTTGAATAAACTCTCCCCACATTAATACAGTGCATTTGGTGTATGAGTCCTGCACTGAAAGTCTCGTTATCCACAATCCCTACAGCAGCTACAATACCTTCATGCTAAAACAGTTAACTATTCCCACAAGATTCTGACCTCCATGGAGACGATGGGTGTGTCTTCTCGGCGATGGAAATGCATCCTTGAGACTTGGCACAAACCATTTGCCTTCCCTCCTCATTGCCAGCAAACTATGTTAAAGCAGCACACGTTCTACAAACAATGGAACCATGAATAACATCATGGAGTCCTCCATCGGTGCAGTTTCATTGGTTTGTCATGATGGAATATCAATGACCCCCTCCTTTTCCTGTATAAGTGTCTCGTGGGGATGAATAGCCTCATTCTTGTCTCATGGAACAGGTTTTTGGGTCTGATTGGACTCTGCCTGTTCCTGTTTAACAGCTCGATGCACTGAACAGACCACTCTTCTTCCTGTGTAACAGGCAGGAGTATTGAATGTGCTGTCACTCTTCCTGTTCCTGAATGCTAGCTCATACCCGTGTGCAACCAGCTTGAGATGCTGAATGAGCTCCTCTTTTAACTGTGGAAATGTGCAATGTCTGGCCGTGCTGTTACAAAAATGTTACCGACACTTTAACAGCACAAACCGGAATGCTGTCCGGGTCTTGCTGCACATGGACACAGAATGGTTCAGGAGCTGGTGGGGGACAAAATGTTCTGAACATTCTGTGATCTTCAGTCATCATACCTACTTCAGATCTTATGATGGGGAAAGACATTTATGGAGCAGCTGAATATACTTGTGTTGAGGATGCTAACATGTGGATCTCCCGCAGAGATGTCCCGGGACTGAGAGGATTGTTGGGGACTGACCCCAAACCTCTGTATTGTGTTCTGAAAGACCCCGTCGAGTGGGAAAGTCACACCTGATCCACATTCAGCTCTAATAAGTAGGTGGTCCCGATGCCATCCTCAGTCAAATACTGCCTTGGTATCAAATCCATTCACTCTTTCCTGAGCCCCTGTGTTCGCCTCTTGTTCATATCAATAGGTAACAATGTATGTGTAGGGAGTGTTTTCCTGTCACAGAAGGTAATCACTGTTAGCAATTATCTGGGCTAGAGAACTAGGGGAGCTACGTCACTGAAAGCATTTAAGGAGGAGGTAGATAGATTTTTGACCTGTCAAAGAGCTAAGAGGTGAAGAATTAGGCATTAAAGAGGAGTTACTGTCAACAGTAGATCACCCATGATGGTATACATTGGCTTGATCATCCGAATTATCTGATTCTGTTTCTTTTGTCCTCATATTCAGTAATTGCAAAATTAATGGCTGTAATTTTCCTGAACGTTTTTTATTGAACGTTGCAATCCGTGAGAGTAAAATATTTTGTGAGTCATATCTGGTTGAGGTATGGGGACTGTATTCACAGTGAATCTGGGTCTATAATATCACCAATAAATGAACTACAAGTTGCAGAGAGGAAACACTCTGTAATGAAACCAGAGGCGTCCTTGGATCAAATGACATTTTCCAACCTACACCAAGCCATGTGTGACAGTCTTGAGGGACTGAATGAGATCCAGTGTTACTGTTGACCAGGTATCTGGGACAAGTGGCCTCCCTCTGCTCTTTGCAGGAGCTGTGAGGGGTTGAATAGAACATAGCAACATAGCACTAAGCAGCAGGAGTGGGCATTAGATACTTTGTCACCGCTTCATGTGGTTTTGGTCTCAGCAGCGCATTTCTGTCTGCATACCATTTTACTACATACCCAAAACAACTTTGAATAAATGCAAACATCCAGGCACCACAATCCTCTGTGGAAGGGAATTTCCACTTGAACATCCCTTTGAGAATTTCTCATTTGTGTTCCAACAAATTTTAGAGGGTCATTATGTCCATTTCCAGTCCCACTCCTCCACTGGTTACACCAATCTTAAATGCAGCCAGTTTAGTGGTGTGGCCAATGATATAGATCTGAGTAGGTCATTTTCGAGAAAAATGTGAGACACAGAAAGTTGAACTCATAATAAATGGTAAAATTGCAGAGTGCCCCAAATGTTATTCTGCCTTTCAAGTTACTCTGCTCACACAAGCGAATGGTAGGGGGATTACTTTCTGGAACAGTTGGATTTGGCTGAATTCCCTTCGTTTCAGGCAGTGGAGAGATTCCAATGAATCCTCACAAGTGGTAAAGATGACTCAAGGATTTTATGGCCTCACACTTCGCTATCGGGCAGAACAAAGTAAGAGAGAGGGCTCAATCGACTGCTGCTTCTCAGGCAGTGAATATTTTTTTCCCTCGCGGTGTTGGAACAAACAATTATGCCAACTGAACACCAAACTGGACCATGTGCGATCTCCTGGAACATTCTCTGGAAAACCTGATTATGGATTATATGCAGGTGCGTCATTGCTCTTGTTGTACACAATTCCTTCCAATCGCAAACAAAATGTCCCCACTTTATAATTTCAAGACATCCTTACATGTGTCTGTGTAATTTGTAAATATTGGTAGGTGTCTTCATAGTATGTGTGCTAATATCAATACATCTTTTTCATAAAGTTTATTCTCTAGCTTTAGTCTCCCTGACAGGAAATAATATGTATCCAGCTGATACACTTTTCAGAAAGTCATGGGTGGTTCAATACTATTTCTCAGCTAAGACCAAAACTGATAATCCCCCATAACAAGAGGCCGGCATTCCAGGAATGAATAAAGGGAACCCGTTTTGAAAACCTTCGAAAAGAATTATATCTTTTTATTTTAGTTTAGGGGATCAAATCTGCACACAATGTATCATGTGTGGTCTCAGCAATGCCCTGTACAGATGCAGTAAAACATTCCTGTAATTAAACCTGATACCTTTTGCCAAAAACAGCATCATTCTACTTACCTTCCAAATCACTTGCTGCATCTGACTTCATATTATTCATGTTGCAACAACATGGAAACCTCCTATATCATAGAGTTCGGCAATCTCTCTCCATTTAAATTGTTTATTATTGTTTCAACCTTCATGCCAAAATAGGCAACTTACCTTCTGTTATTTCTGCTGAAGGTTTGCTCACTAACCTTCCCTGTCTGCATCATATTGCAGACTCACTACCTTCATTTGACGACACATTGAATGACCATCTTGTTGTATGAGGTAATTGAGCTCCAAGCTATTCCCTCCCCTTCCTCCAGATCTTTGATACAGATTATTGATCATTGATGACCTCACAGTGATCTCTGAGGCACTCTACCAGTTATAGCTTTGCAGCCTGAAAATAAGCATTTATCTCTACTCTCTATTTCCTGTTCGTGACAGCTTCCCTGTTCCTGTGTAGCGGCTCAGGTGGGTTGAATGGTCTCCTCCTGGACTGTGTAGTGTACTGAACGGGCTGAATTACTTCATTCTATATGACTGTGTAATTCCTTAGAAGGGCAGAATGGGCTCCTCCTGTGTCATTGTCACGATCCTGTCTGTAGTAATGGAGTGGTCCCCAACCCTGTAACAACATCGAGGGGTGGATTGAGGGAACGACACATGGGGTAGGGACAGCAGTATGTCTCTGGAACAGCCTCGCGGGTGAATTGAGGGAACAAAACATGGGGTAAAGGCAGGAGTTGCCCATTCAGCCGCACCATTCAAAATGTTCATGGCTGATCCAAATGTGTCTGACCATCCGTTTTCTGTCTGTTCCCAATAAACACTGACACTTCTGTCCAGTAAAGATCAGTCGAGCTCAGCCTTGAATACTTTCAATAGCAGAGTCTTCACTGTTCCCTGAGGATGAGGACACCACAGGTAGCACAACACTAAAGTGAAAGGGACATCCTTATTTTATCGTGGGACTGTTATTTTAAAACTACTTTATCTGAACATCAAATCACCAACTCTTTTCAGACATAAGGACAGAATAATTAGGAATAAAGATAAACCATTCCTGACTCCAAACCTATTTCACATTCCCACTGACCCTTTCCAATCAAATATGTATCGCACCCAGCCTCTGCTGCTGTCTCAGGAAGAGAATGCCTGATAGCATAATACTGCAGGAGCATTAAGGAAATGAGCAGATTGAGCCCATTCAGCCTATCGAGTCTGAAATTCCATTCAATAATTTATTTTTAGTACCTCGATCTCTTCTGCCTTCTCCCCGGATTCCTTGATCTCTTTTCAAATCAAAAACCTATCGATTTGTGTCTTAATGACACTATTGTCTGTGCCTCTGTGTGTCTGTATGTGAGTGTTTGTGCGTGTATCTATATGTGTGTGTGTGTGTGTCTGTGTGTCTGTGCCTGTGTTTTTCTGTGTTTGCATGTGTGTATGTGTGTGTGTGTGTGTCTGTGCCTCTGTTTGTGTGTATGTGCCTGTGCATATGTGTGTCCGTGTGCTTGTAATCTGTGTGCTTGCGTGTCGACATCTGTCTGTCTGTGTTTCAGCATGCGTTTCTGTCTGTATTTATGTCTACTTGTATGTGACTGTATATGTCTCTGTGTGTTTAAACGGGTGTGTATGCCTATCTCCTTGTACGTATTGTTTGTGTCCGTCTGTGTATTTCTGGGTCTGCGTCTTTGTGCAGTGAGGTATCTGTGGGTTTTGTTTGGAAGTATAAGGACTGTTGTTGGAACTGCCAGTGGGTTTAAACTGAGAATTGTCTTTCACTGAACATTGCTCCTTAACTGGTCAGTGGGACGTGGATGTTTCAGATTCTCCACACGAGGTGTTCTGGTCCTCTCCAGCTCTTTAACAGTCCTCCCCACATGGCGCGGGAAGGGGAGTGAGGGAACGGATATCGGGCACTCCACTCCCCGGCTTGGCCCTTTCCATCCTATTCCAGGCTGTTTCTCCTTGAATGGGAGAAAGGGATGGGGAGAGAGTGGGAATGGGTTACCCTGCTGTTTGCGCTGGTGTAGGTGGGGGGAGTTGTGAGGTGTCTGGAATGAGTAAGTCGACAGTTTTGAATCCATATAGTATTATTAGTTGCTGAATTCAATAGTGAGAGTGGGAGTGTCTGAGCCTTATTTGGAGGCAGAGCGTGAACCTTGTTCGGGGTTAGGTGCTATAACAGATATACAGTGAGTGCGAGGGAGCAGAGAGTACATGGTAACTCTTATCCTAACACAGTGAGGAGGACATTGTTGCTTGTCCAGTATTGTGAGCCATTTCTTCAGATCATCTCAGCGTTGAGGTGAGCCTCCCTGAATGCCTTGCCCAGATCTATCACTAATAACGACACAGACCTGTCCCTCAGCTTCGACAGAATCAGTTTAGGTAGAATTTACAGATGGCAAGGAGAAGCAAATATTGGTGTGTTACATATCAAAACCAAAACGGTAGCAGAAAATCTGAGCATCATATGCTCTGGAAATTAGATAGGCAAGTATTGTGGATACTGCAGTATCATTGAATGGTCTCAAGTTGTATCTAAACTGCGTTAACAAAGTGACTGCTGAAACTGTGAAAAATAAGTTCTGTAAGTGTATATGAGGTGGGTTGAAGAGTATGTTGTGAAGCAAACTAGAGAGCAGGTTATTTCGGATTTGATGTTGTATGGTCAGAAGGACGAATTATTAACCTTGGTCTGAAGCAGCTTTTAAGGAATAATGGCATTTATAAGATGCATTTTATCCGGTGTCTGCATACAATATAGAATGCTTGAATAATCCAGTCAAACATCATGGAAGACTGGAGGCTAGAGTGTCAAGATATCTTCAGTGAATTGGGAAAGTACAATATAACATTCAGTGGGAGATAAGCAATGATTGTTAAAGTCATAGAGTCCGACAGCATGGAGACAGGCCCTTCGGCCCAAACTTGTCCATTCCGACCAAAATGCCCATCCACGTAAACCCATTTCCCACCCATTGTCCCATATCTTTCTTATCCTTTATTGTCCATGAATTTGTTCAAATGCCTTTTTAATGTTGTCAATGTATCCGCCTCAACTACTTCTCATTCCATATGCGTAACAGCCTCGTGTTAAAAAAGTTGTTCCTCAGTTTCCATTTTATTCTGTCCCCACTGACCTTACACTGATGTCCTCTAGTCTGTGATTGCCCAACCCTGGGAAAAAAAAGACTGGGTACATTCACTTTATCCATGCCTGACATGATCTGATAGACTTCAATATGATCCGCCCTCAGTCTCATACAAACAAAAGTAAGAAGTCCTAGCTTGTCCAAACTCTTTCTATAACTCAGACCATTGAAAACTTGGCAACATGTTTGTATTTTTTTTCTGTAGTCTTTCCCAATTAATAACATCCTTTCTATAGCAAAATGAACAAAACTGAACATAATATTCCCAATATGGCCTCACCAGCATCCTTTATAACTGCAACATAACTCCCTAATTTCAGTACTCACTGATATAAACCAATTAAGGTCAGTGTTCCAAAAGCTTTCTTCACTGTCTACCTCTGAATCAACTTTCAGAGAACCATGCACCTGAATCCCAAGGTCCCTCTGTTCTCCTACACTCCTGAGGACCCAGCCATTTACCATGAAACTCCAACCTTGATTTGACTTTCTAAAATGCAAGGAAGTGTAAAACTTACATTGTTCTATATTAAAATCCATTCGCCCTTTCTCAGCCACTTCTCCAGCTGATCAAGATACTGCTGTAATTTCTGAAATTTCTGAAATCCTTCCTCCCTCTCCATGATGCCGCCGGTTTTAGTGCTGTCTTCAAACTTACAAGTCATGCCTGTCCATTCTCATCTAAATCATAGATATATGTGATATGTAGTGGCCCGAGCATCAACTCCTGAGGCATTGCACTATTCACAGGCCTCCAGTCTTACCAGCATGTTTCAAGTATTAATCTCTGCTTCCTACCATCAAGGCAATTTTGTACCCAATTTGCCAGCTCCCCTCAATTCCATGCGATCTAACCTAACCTTCAAGAGCAACGTACCATGTGGAATCTTATTGAAGGCCTAACTGGAATCAATATAGACTACGTATACCCTCCTCAACATTGCTGGTCACTTTATCAAAGAATTCCAACAAAATTGTGAGCCATGATCTCCCTTGCACAAACCCCGTGTTGAATTTGATGAAGGGCTTTTGCCAGACACATCGATTTTCCTGCTCCTCGGATGCTGCCTTACATGCTCTGCTTTTCTAGCACCATTCTAATCTTTCTCTGAACCACACCCTGTCTTTCAAATGCATGTATATCCAATCTCTCCAAATCTTCTAAAGTAACCTACCCACTACATTTTAGGATTACTGTTCTTTAGTTCCCAGGTTTATCTTTGCAGCATTTCTTGAATACAGGCTCAGCATTCGCTATGCTCCATTCGTCCAGGACCTCACTCGTTGGCCAGCAATGATAGAAAAGAGCCAAGCAGTGCTCCCGCAATTTCTTCTCTATCCTCCTATCCTCCTGCGGTGTTCCTGAATATAACTGGTCAGGACCAGGAGTTTTTAGAAATACTGCAAAGTCTGAAACATACATCTATTTATTTCAGGTACAAACATCAAAGAGTGAGAAAGTGACTCAATGATGGTTAACATAACAAATTAGAAAATATGTTAATCATAGGAAGTTACTTCAGAAGAATTCCAGCTATTGTGGAAACCTGAAAATTGTCAGAAATTAACGATCCAAAAAAGGAAGTTCATGAAACTGAAAAGGAAATCAAAAAGAGGACATGCATGCTAACAATCAGGAACACAAAGACTGCATCAATTTGCGATCTATATTTCAAAGGAAACAAAACAAAAGCAAGGTCAAACGTGGAAATTTGTAATTGGGAGAGGAGAAGTCTTTGTGGAGAACAGGGAAATGGCCAAGAAAACAACCAGTTACTTTGCATCTGTCTTCATGGAGGAAGATTCAGAAAATCCCCCAGTAATACCAAGTGATCATATCGGACTCCTGGAGCTAAAGACATAAAGTCAATTCATATCAGTAACAAGGTAGTACTTGAACATGGAGCTGGCTTGAGCACTGCCAAGTCTGACGAAATAGATGTACTTCCAATCGAAATGTCGGAAATAAATCACCAACAGTAATATTAATTGCACTGTTGATGACTGTGTTTTATTTTCCTGTACATTCTGCAGAGACCGGAAAGTATTGTGGATAAACGTGAATCAAGCAATACAGATGAATGGAAGGGATCCAAACAGCTACAAAGGGAAAAAGACATAGTGTGGAGAACTGCAGACCAGTTAACTTGACATTCGTAGGGAAACTGTTGGAATCTATGACACAGCATGACATTTTTGCTATTTAGAAATCAACACCAACAATGGAGAGAATCAGCATGCATTTCTGATAGAGAAATCATACTTGTTAAACTTCGGAATTGCTTGAAGTTGTTTCTTACAGCATAGATAATGGGGAAACAGTAGACATGGCATATATTGGATTTTCGGAAGAGTTTCTATAGGATCTCAGTGAGTTCGTAAATGCAATGAATGTTTACGTTTATCCACAATACTTTATTTGGAGGAATATATGTAATTGGAAAGTTACAGTTTGGTTATCCTTCCTTTAAGAAAGTCAGAACATTGATGTAAAGACATGTTTAAGCAGTTTCACAGTGTGTTGGTGGGACTGTACCCGGAGTGTAGTGTACAGTTTTGGTGACCGAATCTCAGAAAGAATATACTGACCACAGAGGAAGTGCAATGCAAATTCTCCAGATTAATCCCTCAGATGGTGAGATTGCCTGATGAGGAAACTCGGCCTGTGTTCGCCAGAGTTTCAAAGAATGAGAGGCGGGTCACAGTGAAATTTAGAAAATTCACGAAACGTATGACAAGTTGGAAATTAACAGAACGCTGCCCTCGCTGTCTATTCCACATTCAAGACAAATAATGGCAGGATCTGGGACTGGCCAGTTAAGACTGCAATATGGTGGAAATTCTTCACTTGGAGGGGACTAACTAACACAGGGGCATGGAAACCTACTGACAGGCAAGATTAGGGAGAATCTCCAGATATTCTCCAAGTGTATCCAGTGGAACAGAATAACCAGGGAACAGGTGGGACTCCTTAGTGACTTGTCAAGTTGCATCCAAATCAACTTTAGTGGTAGGAGACAGACGGTGGTGGTAGAAGGCTGTTTGTGTGCTTGGAGGCTAATGTCCAATGGTGTACTACGGGGATCAGTGCTGTGTCTCTTAATATTTGTGATTCGAAGGTTTTGGTTTTGGACTGGGGTGGACAAAGCTAAAAATTGCGTAACACCAAGTTATACTCCAAAAGGTTTATTCGGTGGCATTAGCTTTCGAAGTGCTTCATCACAACCACCTAATGAAGAAGCAGCGCTTCGAAAGCTGTTGCCTCCAAATAAACCCGTTGGACTATAAGCTGATGTTTTCTGATTGTAAACCTTATCATAAAACGATGCAGCTGTGAATATAGGTTGAGGGGTGTCATAAGTAAGTTTCTGTTTGTTACAAAGTCTGGCCGGGTAGTTGGCAGTGAGGAGGAAGGCCTTATGTTACAGGAAGATACAGATGGAGTGTCAGATGGGCACACATCAATGGCAGATGAGATGTAACCCTGATAAACATGAGGTCATGCACTTTGGAAGGAGGAACCAGGCAGGGGAGGACTCAATGAATGGCAGCACACTAGGAAGCTCAGAAGGTGCTTCTCTACACATCCCTGAATGTGGCTGGACAGGGTAACACACAATTTGAGAAAGCGTACGGGAACGTAAATACGGCCTGTACACATCGAAGCATAGATTATAAGAGCTATGCGGAACTTTTGTTAGCCAAGATGGAATACTGTGTGTAGTTCTGGGAACTACATTACAGGAAGAATGTGATTGCACTGGAGGGGGTGCAGAGAAGATTCACGAGGATATTCCCTGGGATGGAGCATATCAGCTCTGGAGAGAGGCTGGGTAAGCTCGGGTTGTTTAGTTTGGAGCAGAGAAGACTAAGGGGGACGTGAATCAGGAGGATAAGATTGCGAGGGACATGGACGGGGTGGATAGTCAGCAGCTGATCCATTTCGCCAAAGGGACACACTCTTAAAGTGAACGGTTTGAGGCTGAGTGAGGATTTGAGGACTGTTTTTCATCCAATATATGTTGGGGTCTGGGATGCACTTCGTGAGAGAGGAAATGTTATGGTAATCTCAAAACCATTAGAAAATACATGGTTATGCACTTGAAATGCCATAAGATTGAGAGCGACGGGTTTTGTGTTGCATATTTGTGGAGTCCTCTCCTCCAGTAAGTTGTTTAATAGTCCATCGACATTTATGTTTGGATTTGGCAGGACGACAGAGCTTAGATCTGATCTGTTAGTCTTGGGATCATTTCCCCTCTCCATCAGACATTAGTTCTGCTGGTCGGAATTTAACCAGTTAATTGTGGGAGCTTTAATGGGTTGTCAACAATGTGCAGTGTGTGGGGAAATGTAGACTGTGGTATCAATTAACATGGCTTCAGAACCTGCAGGAACATAATGCAAAATGAAATGATAATATCGATAAAACTTTAAGGGGGAATACTAGACGGTGGCGATCCAGAAGGTCTGCTTTGCTGGACTCTGCATCAACACACGGCAAAGTGGTTCTCTAACCCACCCCATCACAGTCTTTTACTTAAAATTCAACACTAAAAGAGCGATAGAATCTTCACTGGTCCCGATTTGTCAAAGGGAAATGACAAAACATGGGGAAAAGGATAGAGTAAGTCCCAACAAGCGGTGCATCAGTCAGAAGCATCGAGCATACCTGCGGCTGTAGCTGCAACCCACTCTACTCTTCAATAGACCCAATTACTCATCAGGCCTTGGTCACTGAGTTCACCAAGTTACGTGAAATGATTGAAGGCGTGATTGATGAACAGTTCAGCCGTGGCTAGAGCCGCTCTCAGCCGTGCTCCAAAAACATGAGCAGCAACTTGACAGCCTTGGAAACAGAACAGACAATGTCAAGCGCCGAACTGCAGTGGCAGAAACCGCGATCGATTCCTCTCGGGAGAGGATCCTCGCCCTTGAAAAACAGGTCTGCACCTTAACTGAACAAGATGATGACCTCGAGAACAGGGGTATGATGATGAATATTCACATCGTCGGTTTGCTGGAGCAGACAGAAGGTGGTCAGCCGGTGAGTTTTTTCAAGAACTGGCTGCAGCGATTCCTTCACTTGGAAACTGAGGAGGGACGGGTGAAGACTGAGACAGTTCATCGGGTTACGGCACGGAAGTCAGACTCAGACCAACGCCTTCATCCTGTCCTTGTTTGATTACATAGTTATGGGGACAAACAAAGACTGGTGGAAGCTTCCAGAACCCAGTGGAAAGATCTGATGGGTTTAATTTACGAGGGCTCCAGGATTATGTTCTTTCTGGAATTTTCAGCGGCAGTGATTCAGGAAAGAAAATATTTTGATGACATTAAGAGAAGAGTAAGGGAACTCTGGATTCAGTATTCCTTACAGTTCCCAGCGGTGCTCCGTATTGATTTGAATGGATCTCTGAACCCGTCTGACTCTCCAGAGAAAGCAAAAACTTTGTGGATATTGTAAAGTAAGCTGGATATTTAGATAATCATGTTTCTCTCTTAAAGAAATTTTGTTGGATTTTTCTGCTATTAACCAGTGTTAAATTATTGCCGGGAATGGTTAAACTACTCATTTTTAACTTCTTCATTAGTATTATCACTTTTTTTTCTTTCTTTGCTTGTGTCTGGGGTGCAGCTCAAGCTGAAGGGAGTTACAAAGCTAGTTGTGTCAACTAAGAGCCGACCGAAGGGCAGTTCAAGTCCGATTTTTGTTGATAATGCCCCGGATCCCATATTGTTAGCGGGCACAAGATAAAGTTTTGAGATATGTAAGCGTTCCCAGTGGGCGGTGGGGGGGGGGGGGTAAATTCCCCAATCGAGTGTCATTGGCAGCTTGGATTTTATTTCGTTCTTTGATTTTTATGTGTTTAGCTTTGGAAAGTTTTGAGAGCTTGTTAGTTGTAGTAGTTTTAGTTTGTACAGTTTTTAGGCTCAATGAGTCTTTTTTTTAATTAATGATACGCGATGTGTAATTCGATGTGAAACTCTAGAGTTGAAATGCTGCTACAGTGTGTTATGGAAAATAATGTACTTAAAAGCTGTACCTGGAACATTAAGGGGAGTCATCCGCCAGTCAAGAGGAAAAATTGACTTTCTAATCTTCAAAAGAGAGGGTGGATGTTGTCCTATTGCAAGAGATGCACCTTGATGACAAGGAACATTTGACGTTACAGCAGGGTGGGTTTGATCAGGTTTATTTCTCATCTTCGAATACTAGGAGTAGGGGAGAAGCCATGCTAGTTAGGAGGAATCTTCCATTTAAATTACTAGATTGTATTAGACACTCATGGAAGGATTATCATTCCCAAAGTCTTGAACTATGGGAAATAATACAGCATTTTGAATGTTTAATGCCACCCGGCGCACCCTCTTAAAATCCTGGTAGATGTATTTTCCAAAGGAGGTTATCTTGCATCGTGGCACATTATTATAGAAGGAGATTTCAACTGTCTTATGGCCCTACGGTGGACAGAATGTCCAAATGTCCCCCGATACCCTAGTTATAATGTAAGCAATTAGTGGATTTTTGTGCAGAACTAGAGCTGGTGGATGTCTAGAGGCAGATCTACCTCACAAGTAGGGATTTTATTTTATCCTTTAACCCGCAGAAATGGCACACGTGGGTTGGTCTCTTCTCCGTCCTTGGAACAATCTTCGATACGGTGGCATCCTACACAATTGGAAATATTACCCCAACATTCCTTCCCCAGAAGTAAGATAGAAGTAACATAAGATTATGTTGTATGCAGATGAGGGTCTTATGTTTTTGTCAAATCCCACAGTTCTTGGCAGCTCACGTGATGCAATGCATTAATTCGCTTATCACCTTTTCGGGCTATAAGATTAATTTTACAAAGTTTGTGGCCATCCCTATGGGAGGTCTCAGGGAAATACCTGATGTTGAGGGCAAATCCTGGTTTCCTTTTAAATGGTCACGAGGGTGGTTCCCCTGTTTTAGTATATTCATTACATCTGTCTTTGATCATTTATTTAACGTGAACTATGTCCATTTGTTTGACAAAATTAAACAAGACCTTCAAAGATGGGAGGCACTTCCAACATCCTGGCTAGGTTGGATAGCTGTTCTTAAAATGAATGTCCTTCCTTATTTGCTATACCCCGTGTGAAGGCTTCTTTTGATGTTTCCCAGACAAATATTTAGGAGACTTCATGGCTGGTTTAGCTCTTTTATTTGGCATCATAAGCGACTCTTTATCAAGCTAACCAAATTGCAACTGCCCCACAGAGTCTGGGGAGTAGATCTCCCAGATCAAAAGCTATCAATTAAGCTCTTTATTATCCTATGCTAGTGTCTGGGCCACTGAGGACTCGGTGTCAATACGGTTAGATATTGAACCCTCTCAGACAAAGTGAACCCTTATTAGTCTGTTGTTCTGAGACAAAATGACAACATTTTTGGAGTATTTTCATAACCCAATAATTGTCATTCATGTTTTAACAGTATTGATAATGCGTCATATCGAGGTTAAAACAGTCATAATCGTGTTTCTTACCCCTACAATTGCTATACCGAGTTGTCAACCGGGGATAATGGATTCCAGGTTTAAACTGTGGGAAGCCAGGGGTGTAACTTGCTTGAGTGATTTAGAATTATTAGAATCCCAACAGTGTGGAAACAAGCTCTTGGGGCCCAACAAGTCGATTTCAACCCACCCAGATCCATTCCCCTAGTATCCTATATTTACCCTGACTAATGCTCCAACCTACACATCCCTGAACACTATGGGTAACTTATCAATAGCCAATTCATCTAACCTGCACATCTTCATATCCTGGTCCTGTGAGGCCGCAGTGCTAACTAGTGAGCCACCACGTGCTATTTGAGGGAGAAAGAATGACATCATTTGATCAAATAACTCGTAAGTATCGACTACCTAGTAAAGACCTCTTCTGTTTTTTTCCCAGATCCGAGATTTGATTTTTTTTTAAACTCCTTTACCAGACTCTTACATATCTGATGTAGAGAAGTGGGTGCTTATTGCTTAGAATACACTCTCTGTCAGTACCCTTTATCATGAGTTGGAGCGGGTCCCCTCAGAAGAGACTGTGCAGCTTTGTGATGTCTGCAAGAGAGAGTTGGGGGGGGGGGTCAGACCACTTCGGACACATGGGAGGATATTTGTGAAAATGCTCGAAGGATTTTGATCTGTAACAGGACACATTCCATGCAGCTGAAAATTCTTCATAGGGTCTATCTGACCACAGATTGTTTCTCAAAATGCAAAGTGGGATTATCTTCAGCATGTCGTAAATGCAGAATGACTATAGACACTCTTACTCATTGCTTGTTGTCCTGCTGCAGGCTTCATATATATTGGAGCACTGTGTTAGGTGTGATAGAGTAGGTATTGGGGACTGAATTGGAGATGGACCTGGTTTTTATTTTTCTTGGCCTGCTCAGGGTACCTTACACAGATGCACATGAGGAAAGAAAATATATATCCTTACTTTTTGTGCTAGGAAACATGTTCTGTTGTGCTGGATGTCTGAAAACCCCGGATCTGTTGGGTCGTCGTAAGTTCTTCATGGAGAATATCCCTTTGGACTTTCTCACCAGTATGGTGCACCAAAAAGCAGAGATTTATATAAGGCATGGCAACCCTTTTTGGAATACCACGATGCAGGTTTATCTGTCACATTAAGAAGGGCTTTTATATAATCATGACGATATGGTCTACTGAATCTAATATCCAGCGAGGAACAATTATGAACATAAAAATGCGTATCAGTTAATGCTCTTGAAGAACGAGAGCTATCGTTTTGTTATGCTGAGCTGTACTACTTATTAATTATTTATTGTTCATTTTTGTTTTTCTTCTGTCCATTTAGTGTTTTTAACTTGTTTTGTATGTACATATACATGCGTGTAATTTTGTTCAGTTATTTGAAATTGGTGTTATTGGGTTATTATTTTATTAAAAATCTCTTTTCAATAAAATTACTACTTAAAAAAAAATAAAATGCTAACATTGATAGAATAGAGTCCTAAAGAAATCTCATTAGAGAAACCACTCATGCTGGTTTATCCTGAGGGTCACCACACCTCGGGTGATGGGGCGAGGTTGAGAGAGTGTCCTGACCATGGGACCCTCTGTCAGTGTGGGGAATTGAACCTGCACTGTTGATCTCTCTCTATATCATAAACCTGCCGTCCAACTAACTGAGTGAGAGACCGTGCAACTGTCA
This sequence comes from Hemiscyllium ocellatum, assembly GCF_020745735.1. NCBI lineage: Eukaryota > Metazoa > Chordata > Chondrichthyes > Orectolobiformes > Hemiscylliidae > Hemiscyllium > Hemiscyllium ocellatum. The sequence goes on along the minus strand of NC_083436.1, from coordinate 52,216 downwards.
CAGACAGAAACAGCCACAGGCAAAGAACAAGAGAAACACTCATAACAATGAAAATGGTACAATTCAGATAACGGTCAAGACAATGGCTAAGGGTAAAAACGTTCTCTGCTCGAAATTGTATTTTATAACAAGACGTATTTAGAAGCTGTCTTTGATTTAATATCATTTAGGCGAGTCAAGTAAAATAACCTGAATTACTAAGTATGATTGGACATCTATAATCATCAAATACGTGTAGATTTTTATTTGGTCTGTGTAAAGCATGCTGGCTGTCGCATGAAAGTATAAAGCAGATGGAATATATTGTTAGGAGAGTGCGTTCCATGGGAAATACCCTCGAACAGGCGTTAGAAGAAAACTGGGGTAAAAGTGCTGGAGTGCCATCTGGTCATTCATGATGGGTGGGAGAATCGGGCTGGTATTGAATGAGAGGGACACCATGGGGTGGAGTGGGTAGTTAATGAGATGAGTTCGATACTGCTGCAAATGTGTTGCTGGTCAAAGCACAGCAGGTTAGGCAGCATCTCAGGAATAGAGAATTCGACGTTTCGAGCATAAGCCCTTCAGCCAAGCAGGCTGAGATAAAAGGTAGGGAGGAGGGACTGGGGGAGGGGCGATGGAGGTGGGATAGGTGGAAGGAGGTCAAGGTGAGGGTGATAGGCCGGAGTGGGGTGGGGGCGGAGAGGTCAGGAAGAGGATTGCAGGTTAGGAGGGCGGTGCTGAGTTGAGGGAACCGACTGAGACATGGGGGGAGGGGAAATGAGGAAGCTGGAGAAATCTGAATTCATACCTTGTGGTTGGAGGGTTCCCAGGCGGAAGATGCGCTCCTCCTCCAGCCGTCGTGTAGTTGTGTTCTGCCGGTGGAGCAGTCCAAGGACCTGCATGTCCTCGGTGGAGTGGGAGGGGGAGTTCGATAAGATAGCACCAGGAAACTAGCTCAGCTTCGTACAGACAATCCCTCTGTCACACTCAATGAAAATGACACTGAGACAAATTACTGGTTATACAGTTCAATGAGCCGAAGACTCTGCTGTCCTCAGTCCCAGTTACAAAGCTGCAGGACAAATGCTCATTCAAAACTCTCCATCGCCTGAACTCATACTAAGATACCATTCACTCATAATTCTTTATAATACTGACCCGTGTCGCATGATCCTGTAGAAATGTCTTCATTTCAGCATTCTGGAAACAGTGAACATATCTTTCCATTACATTTTTTCTCAGTCACCCGCTCCCTGTCTCTATCCCAAAACATACGGATTGACAGTCGTACGGTTCTACAGATGGAAACAGTCCCGTCTGCCCAGTTGTTCCATGCTGAACAAAATGTCCATGCACACTCATCCAATTTCTCTGCCCTTGCTCTGTATCCTTTAATCTTTTCCTATCTGTATTCGTCCAAATGCCTTTTCAATGTTGTTATTGTACTCACCTCAACCACTTCCACTGGCAGCTCATTCCATATGTGTACCATACTCTGTGTAAAAAAAGTTGCCCTACGGGTTAATTTTTATTTATTCCTCTCGAAGCATTAACGGATGTCCTCTAGTCTTCGATTCCCCAACCTTGCCAAAAGAATGAAGTATTCACCCCTATGTACGTCTCTCATAATTTGATAAGATCTACACTCCTTGTTGTGGTTCTCTTTACCGAGCTGGGAATTTGTGTTGCATACGTTTCGTCCCCTGTCTAGGTGACATCCTCAGTGCTTGGGAGCCTCCTGTGAAGCGCTTCTGTGATGTTTCCTCCGACATTTATAATAGTTTGCATCTGCCGCTCCCGGTTGTCAGTTCCAGCTCTCCACTGAAATGTCTGCAACACACATTCTCAGCTCGGCAAACAGAACCACAACAACGAACACCCGAGCTACAAATCTTCTCACAAACTATCTACACTTCTATGAGAACCCCTTCAGTTTCCTAGGTTGTAAAGAAATAAGTTCTAACCTGTCTAATTTCTCCCTATTACTTAAACCCTTTAGCCCAGGAAACATCTCTGAAATTTATTCTACACTCTTCCTTGTTCCATAATATCCTTTTAAGAGCAAGGTGAACAAACCTGAACACTATACTCCAACTGCAGCCTTACCAATATCCTGTATAATTGCAACATAACGTCCTATCTTCTATACTCAATGCCCTGACGATGGTCTGTGTGCCAATAGCCTTCTTCACTGTCCTGTGTATCTGTGACTCAAATTTCAGACAACCGTGCACCTGATCTCTAATGTCCTTTATTCCACTACACTCCTTAAGGCCCTCTCATTCATCATTAAACTCCTACCTGGATTTGACTTTCCAAAATGCAGGACGTCACCCTTATCTATGTTACACTCCACATGCTATTTCTCAGCCCACTTCCACTGCCGATCAAGGTACTGCTGCAATTTCTGTTAATGTTCCTCATTGGATCACTCCTATTTTAGTGTCATCTGCAAACTTACTAACCTTGAGTTGTGCACTCTCGTCCAAATCATTGATATTGATAATAAACAGCAATGGGCCCAGCACCGACCCCTGAGGCACTCCACGAGTCTCAGGCCTCCAGTCCGACAAGCATACCTTCACCGTTGCCATTTGCTTCTCAATGCCTAGCCAATTGTGTCGCCAATTTGCCAGATTATCTTGGAGTCCATGCAATCTAACCTTCTCGAGCAGCCTACCATGTGGAACTTTATCAAAGGCTTTACTGAAATCCATATAGACTATGTCCACTACCCTGCCCTCGTCAACCTTCCTGGTCACTTCCTCAAAAAACGCGAACAAAATTTGTAAGGCATGATCTGCCATGCACAAAGCAATGCTGATTGCTCCAAGTCAAACTCTGTCTTTCCAAATGCATGCACATCTTATCACTCAGAACCTTCTCAAGTGGTTTACTGAAAACAGATGTGAAGCTTACTGGTGCATACTTCCCAGGTTTTTCTTTGTAGCCCTTCTTGAATAAGGGCACAACATTTGCTGTTGCCCAGTCTTCCGGGACCTTGCCCCTGAATTGTCTTCTCTCGCCTCTTGCAGTGCTCTTGGATATATCTGGTTAAGACCAAGAGATTTATCTGAATTTATGCATTCTAATATGCCCCACAGCACCTCTACTGTGATATTAACGGTACCAAGATATGACAGCTAACCCACGCAAAGGTCACAGATCTTCATGTCTTTCTTCATGGTAAACACAGAGGGGAAATTGAGGACCTCGCCCATCTGTTGTGGTTTTACACATGAATGCCCACTTTGGATTTTAAGACGTCCTATTTTCTCTCTAGTCGTTCTTTTTCTTTACTATACTGAAAGCACATCTTTGGAATCACCCTAATTTTCTCAGTCACGGCTATTTGTTCACCCTTTTCGCCCTCCTGATTTCCTTCTTCAGTAAACTCCTGTATCCCCGTGTCTCTCCAGAGATTCCATTGATTCCAGCTACCTGAAACTGAGCCCTCCTTTTTGCTGGCCAGAGCCTGATTATCTCTTGTCATCCAGGGTTCTCTCTTCCTGCCTCACTTTCCCTTCATACTCACAGGAATATATAGACTTTGAACTCGAGCCATCCCACTTTTAAAGCCGCCCCCCAACTTACCAGAGATCCTTTTGCCTGGAAACAAGCTACTTCAATTAACGTTTGCAAGTCCCTGTCTAGATTAGATTAGATTATTTTAGATTAGATTATTTACAGTGTGGAAACAGGCCCTTCGGCCCAACTCCACACCGACCCGCCGAAGCGCAACCCACCCATACCCCTGCATATACCCCTTACCTAACACTATGGGCAATTTAGCATTTCACCTGACCCGCACATCTTGGACTGTGGGAGGAAACCGGAGCACCCGGAGGAAACCCACGCAGACACAGAACGTGCAAACTCCACACAGTCAGTTGCCTGAGGCGGGAATTGAACCCAGGTCCCTGGCGCTGTGAGGCAGCAGTGCTAACCACTGTGCCACCGTGCCGCCACTTCCAGCAAAATTCGCCTCGCCCCAATTTAGAACTTGAATCTGTGGACCAATTCTGTCCCTCCCAAAGCTATTTTAAAATTAATACAATTCTAGTCACCGGTCCCAAAATACTCCCCCACTTTACCTCCGTCACCTATCCTGCCCTATGTCCCAACATTAGGTCAATATAGTCCCTTCCCGAGTAAGAACCTCTATATGCTGCTTGTGGAAACTTTCCTGAACATACTTAACTAATTTCTTGCCATCTTAGTCCTTAAACCCCTGGAAGTCCCAGTCGATGTTAGTATAATTAAAACACCTACTTTGACAAACCTATTGCTCCTGCAAGCCTCCCAATCCTCCCTGCATACTTGATTCTTTAATTCCCATTGATTATTTGGAGGCTTATGGTACAACCACTATAACATCACCAACACCCTCTTACTTCTTTGCACCATCCACAAAATCTCACTCAACATTATCTCAGTTATTTCATCTTTAAATACTGGAGTGGTATGCGCCTGAATCGGAACTATTGGTATTGAAACTGTTTCAATTTATATCTCTCCCTTCCAGTGATTTTCACACCCACAGCACCCCTTGTCAAGGCGCAATGGCGATAGAAAGCTGTGAATGAATGGGAGCTACACATCCTGTCACTGCCAGCATTGGCTGCAAGTTTCCCCACACTGGGCAGTGATCGAACACAGTGCTACTGAATAATGCAACAGTCTGGGGTTATATACGAATGAACCAGTGCAGTCTGCACAGCTCCCCACTCTGGACATTTAGCCCAGGATTATAGATCAAGCATTGTTGTGGGCTGCACAGAGTTCCACTCCGGACATTGCTGGGTTCATTCAGCAGTTCGCTAGCTGGATCTACACAGTGCTCCATACTGAACGTACAATGGATGGGCTGGTTCTGTGAGTTGGTTTGCGAATGTTAGAGAACTAAACAATGCCTTTATTTTGTGCTTTCATTCTTGTGATTGGACCCTTCAAACCCTGACTCATCTGATCAGGCCGGACCCTTTGGATGAGTCATGGTGATTGTTGTTACAACATCGGGGTCTGCAACATGCCCAACAAATGAAGCAGAGGCTGCAGAGAGGGGAGTCTCCATAAAATGGAATGAGGGAATCACTATCAGATCAGCCGTGCTCTAAGTGAATGGTGGGGCAGGATTGTGTGAACCACGAATGCAACTCATTCATCTATTTCTGTTTGTAACAGGCAAACTCCCCTTCTCTCCCAGTGGCCAAAGCTGGTGGGAAGTGAGTCACCTGCTGCTGTCCATGTGTAACAGGTTCCTGGGGTCTCACAAGCCTCCAGATTTCCAAGTGTCAGTCTTGAGCAGTTGTGTTACAGCCTCCTGTTTCTGTGTCCCAGCCTCGAGCAGTTGAGTGACAGCCTCCTGTCCCTGAATCCCAGTCTTTAGCAGTTGAATGACACCCTCCTGTCCCTGAACCCCAGTCTCGAGCAGTTGAGTGACTGCCTCCTGTTCCTGTGTCCCAGTTTCGAGCAGTTGAGTGATGGCCTCCTGTCCTGTGTCCAAGTCTCGAGGACGAGTGAATCCCTCCTGTTCCTGTGTCCCAGTCTTGAGCAGTTGAATGACACCCTCCTGTCCCTGAATCCCAGTCTCGAGCAGTTGAGTGACAACCTCCTGTTCCAGTGTCCCAGTCTTGAGCAACTGAGTGATGCCTCCTGATCCCAAGTTTGTGAAAATAGACGTCCTCCTCTTGCTACTGACAAAAAGGCTCCAATAGCTCTCTGCTCATCTGCTGCTCCTGTGGAATGGAGTTGAGGGACTGAATGGCCTCTTCACATTCCTTCCAGCTTCTCTTGACTAAAAGCCTTTCTCCTGTTTCTGTAAAACACCATCAAAATCTGAATGATGTATTTTTGTATTTGACTCTCAGTAATTGAGCAAACAAGCTGACTAACTGAATTCAGAACCTGAACAGCCTCTTCCTGTTCCTGTGTTATACACTCAAGAGTCAACAGTGTCTCAGTGATGTACAGCACCGAAAAAGACGCTTCGATCTCGTCGTCCATTCTGACCAAATATCCTTAATCAATCTCATCCCCCTTGCCAGCACTTGGCCCATATCCCTCTAAACCCTACCCATGCACGTACCCATTCAAATGCCTTTTAAATGGTGTAACTGTACCTGCTTCCACCACCTCTTTTGGGTGCTCAGTCCATATACACAGCAGTTTCTCTTTGAAAGTGTTGTGCCTCATTTCCCTTTATAAATCTTTCCCCTCTCACCTTAAACCTTTGACTTGTAATTTTTGACTCGCCTATCCTGGTGTAAAGACATTGACTGTTTACCTTATCTATGCCCCTCATGATTTTATAAACCTCTTTAAGGTCACCCCTCAGCCTTAACACTTGAAAATAGCCCCAGCCTATTCAAACTCTCCCTGTAGCTCAAACCCTCCAACACCTGCAACATTCTTTTAAATCTCTTCTGCACCCTTTCAAGTTTGACAACGTCTTTCAGACAGCAGGGTGACCAGAATTAACAGGCAGTATTACAAAAGTGGCCAAACCCATGTCCTGGACAGGGGCAACATGTCTTGCAAACACATAGACTCAAAGCACGCACCAATAAAGGGAAGATCGCCAAGTGCCTTCTTCACTACGCTGTCTACCTGTGACATCACTTTCAAGGAACTGAGAACCTGCACCACAAGGTAACACAGTAGCTCAGTGACTAGCATTGCTACCTCAGAGCACAGCGATCTGGGTTTACCTTCATCCTTGAATGACTGCCTGTATGGAGTTTGCACATTCTCCCCGTGTCTGCGTGCGTTTCTTCTGGGTGCCATGTTTTCCTGCCACAGTACAAAGATATACCGGCAAGTGTAGATTGGCCATGCTAAATTGCCACAAGTACCCAGGGATGTGTGGGCGAGGTGGATTAGCCATGGGAAATGCAGGCTCAGAGGGACAGGGTAGGGGTTTCTCCAGTAGGATACTGTTTAGAGGGTGGTGTGGCCTCGATGGGCCGAATAGGCTCTTTCCTCATGTAGGGATTCTATAATTTCAATTGAGTTCTCTTTGAGTGGCAACTTTCGACAGAACCCTACCTATATATCTTGCCCTGATTTGTCTTGCCAAAATGCAACAACTCATATTTATCTAAATATAACTCCATCCCCATCCCTCAGCTCACCTAATCAACTTTCTCTTTGTTCGGAGATATCATTTTTCACTGTCGACTACACCAACAAATTTGGTATTATCTACAAGCTTACTGACCATACTTCATATACTCAAATGCAAATGATTTGTATTAGTGACAAAAGGCAGTGGACCCACTATTGATCTTTGCGGCACGCCACTGGTCACAGGTCTCCAAGTTTAATGAACAAATATCCAGTGTCACGCCCTGTCTCCAATATTCCAGAAGATGTTGGATCTAAATGGCGAGCTCTCCCTGGATCCCAGGCAGTCTGACTTTGCTAACCAGTCTACCATGTAGAATATTTTGGTTTTCTTACTGATTTCCATAAAGACAACATCCACTGTCCTGTCTTTCTCAATCGTCTTCATCACTTCCTCAAAAAATTCCACCGAGTCAGTGAGATGTGATCTCCAATGTATAAATCCCTCTTCAGTCCTTGTCTTTCCAAATGCATACATATCCTTTCTCTCAAAATCTCCTCCAACAATTTTTTCACCATTGACGTCAGTCTCACCAATCTATATTTACCTGATTTTTCCTTCCTTTCTTCAATGATGACACTATTTTAGCAGCCCTCCAGTCTTTTGGCACCTCACCTGTGGAAATCAATGATACAAATATATCAGCAAAATGCAGAGAAATCTCTTTCGTAGCTTCCCACAAATATCTAAGATAGAACTGATCAGGTCCCAAGGATTTGTTCACCTTTATGTGTTTTAAAATGTCCAACACGTCCTTGTAATATAGACACTTTTCAAGATATCACTATACATTTCTTCATTCTCTCGCTCTTGTAACTCCCTCCACGTTAAATACTGAGGAGAAATACTCGTTTCATATCCCTCCCATCTCTTGTGGTTCCACATATAGGTAGCCTTACTGGTCTTTTAGGTGCCCTATTCCTCCCTAGTTAATCTTTTGCCATTAAAAGATTTGTAGAATTCCTTCGATACCTCGTTAACCTTATTTCTAAAGCCAACTCGTATTCACATTTTTCTAGCCCGATTTCCCCGTTGACTATACACTTGCTGCCCTAATCCTCTGGGGAGCCACTTGATTTCAGCTCTATTTACCTGACATATGCCTCCTTTCTTACCTTGATCAGAGCATCAATATGTCTACCCATCCAGTACTCCCTGCACCCACTATCCTTGCCCCTCTGACTAATGGGAACACGTTGGCTCTGGACTCTCTGAAACCAAGTTATGATGGCCTTGCATTTTCCAACCATCCCTTTACCTGCAAATCGATTATTCCAATTAGCCTTTCACAGGGCTCAATTAACACTTTCAAAATTAGCCTTGTTCAAAGTTAGAACTTTATTGTTTACGCCAGGTCTTTCCTATTCCATAACTAGTTTAAACGTAATAGTTATGCGTAACAGACTTGAAATGTTAAATAAACACTTTCTGCTCCTTTGTAACAGGCTCGAAAGACTGCATGGGATCCTCCTATCAATTTGTAACAGCCACGAGACATTAAATGACACAGCAACCCCTGGAGTATAAGCAGCCAGTAAACTGTATCTGATAGAGGTCCAACCCTTCTCAGTTACAGAAACAATGAACTCCAGGTGCCCTCTCAATTACACCTCACACAGCTGCAGCGAAATCTTTTTTATTTTGAATGATTTTGTTGGCAAAATGTGCCAATATTCCAGAGGTCCACCTTTTCAAGTAGCAACAGGCTAATATTGGCTGACTGGCCTTCTCTTATCTCTCTGTAAGAGGCCCATAGGGACAGAATTGTTTCGGCCTGTTGCTGAGCAGCAGTCTCAGTGCTCTGTCTCAAGGTTATGAAAGGATTTGAAAACAGGGCATTAAAACCCGGCATAGCCTCACACTGGTCAATAAATATCATACTGTAGGTTAAGACATCTAGAAACTTGCCCATCCGACTTTTTTTATTTATGTAGCCGATCTGTTATTTTATAACTGCTTTCTTTCATAAACAGAGTGGAACACATATAGACCCATGCAGTGTTCTGTTAATAATCTCGTATGCAAGGAAAAAGAAATAAAAATTGAGAGATTTATGGTCCATCTCTCAGCACTCTCATCCATTCCATTCAAAACCAGTAAATGTTCCCTTTTATAGCGATATGAAAAGTGATGTATGGAACTGGTTAACTGATCCTATTTGTTCAGTGACTGTGATTAATGCCAGTCTCGATGGATACTAATTATCCCAATGGAGGGTTTCCATCTTTTAATGATAATTGGGCGCCATTCAATGTGTTATTCCACAACATGAGCGGGAACCATCACCAATAGCACTGACAGGGATCAGCAGATCCAGAGAGAAGTGGAGGAGAGATCAGAATCTGAGAACATTAGATTGGAATGTACCAACAATGGAACAGAATCTGAGAACAGTAGACTGGCATGTTCCAACAATGGAACAGAATCTGAGAACATTAGACTGGAATAGTCCAACAATAGGCAGGAGTTTATCCTATTTTGTTTGGCTTTTTTCTGCATTTTATAGGTATTTGCATTCCTATCAGACGCGGTGTCTGAGGAGGAGGAGGACGTAAAGAAAGCCATCTGAAGTGCATATGAGCTTGTGACAGAAGCCAACAGATAGTGTTTCAGGAATCTAAAATAGCGTCCGTGGTTAAGTAATTTTGAAAGGTGGTAAGAGCATTAAAAACGGAGCAAAGTTATGGCACTCTTAGAGAGATTCTTATTTTGGAGAAGTTCAGCAATTCACTTCCTGTAGTTGTGAGAACTTGAGTGGAAGAGCAGAGTTGCAATGGCAAGCTTAGAAACTGTAATGGCTGATGATGATGATGATCGAGTTCGGAAATCAAAGCTTGGTTTCTGTGAGGGATTGAGAAGAATGTGCGAGACCTTCTTAAAACATATCCCTGTGAGAGTAAGGTTTACTGGCATACGCCAGAAGTAGCAGGTAAAGAGGTTACAGCATTAAGAGGTACAGAAGTATGTAATTCTTTTGTGCTGAGACATGAGGAGCTATGTCATTCAGAGCGACTATTGAAGAGATAAGAAGTGCTCCATTATGTAAATTGTGGTTGGAGTGTCCAGTGGAAACGCCAACACGTTTATTCCACAATGGGGAAGGAGGCCTTCAGCTTGGCGTTGGCATTACAACATTTCAGCATTTAAGTTGCGAATGACAAATCTTTATCAGTGATTGACAATCAGTGACCCCTTAAAGTTTTTTGGAGAAGTTTAGGGAGAAGAATACCTGTCTGTTTCGATTGAGCTTATTATTGCTGCCATTCAATTTGAAATTATACAGGTGATAGGATGAGAAAACCTAAGTTTTGACACGTTGTGGAGACTTGGATGAAGAAAGACAAAGACACTCTGTGGCCGGAGTAAAATGACTGAAATCGAATCGAGTTGGGAACATTTGTATGCTCAGTGTCAATGTAATATATATATGCACCTCTTCCTCCGCTACATTGATGACTGCATTGGTGCACCTCGTGCTCCCACGAGGAGGTTGAGCGATTTATCAACTTCACCAACACATTCCACCCTGAGGTTAAATTTACCTGGACCATCTCTGACACCTCCATCCCCTTCCTGGACCTCTCCATCTCCATTAACGATGACCGAATTGACAGCGACATTTTTTACAAACCCACCGACTCCCACAGCTACCCGGATTACACCTCTTCCCACCCTACCGCTTGCAAAAATGCCATCCATTATTCCCAATTCCTCCGTCTCCACCCTATCTGCTCCCAGGAGGACCGGTTCCACCACAGAACACACCAGATGGCCTTCTTCTTTGGAGACCGCAATTTCCCTTCCACGTGGTTAAGGATGCCCTCCAATGCATCTCGTCCAAATCCCGCACCTCTGCCCCCAGACCTCACCCCTCCAACCGTAACAAGGACAGAACGACCCTGGTGCTCACCTGCCACCCTAGCAACCTTCGCATAAACCAAATTATCCGCCAACATTTCAGCCATCTCCCAACGGACCCCACCACCAGGGATATATTTCCCTCCCCACCCCTTTTCGCCTTCGGCAAAGACCATTCCCTCCGTGACTAACTGGTGAGGTCCACGTCCTCCTACAACCCACCCTCCCATCCTGGCACCTTCCACTGCCACTGCAAGAATTGCAAAGCTTGCACCCACACCTCCTCCCTCACCTCCATCCAAGGCCCTAAAGGAGCCTTCGACATGCGGTCTCCTCTACATTGGGGAGTATGGACGTCTCCTAGCAGAGCACTTTAGGGAACATCTCTGGGACACCCGCACCAATCAACCACACCGCCTGTGACCCAACATTTCACCTCCCCCCCGCACTCTGCCGAGGACATGGAGGTCCTCGGCCTTCTTCACCGTCGCTCCCTCACCACCAGAAGCCTGGAGGAAGAACACCTCATCTTTCGCCTCAACCACAGGGCATCAATGTGGACTTGAAAAATTTCCACATTTCCCCTTCCCCCACCTCACCCCAGTTCCAAACTTCCAGTTCAGCACTTTCCCCTGACTTGTCCTGACTGCCTATCTTCTTTTCCACCTATCCACTCCTCCCTCCTTCCGACCTATCACCTTCATCCCCTCCCCCACTCACCTATTGTACTCTATGCTACTTTCTCCCCACCCCCACCCCTCTCTCACTTATCTCTCCACCCTTCAGGCTCTCTGCCTGTATTCCTGATGAAGGGTTTTTGCCCGAAACGTCGACTTTACTGCTCCTCTGATGCTGCCTGAACTGCTGTGCTCTTCCAGCACCACTAATCCAGAATCTGGTTTCCAGCATCTGCAGTCATTGTTTTTACCTATATATGCATTTCCGTCTACAAATAGAGGACGATTAGGAGGTCTAAAATTAATCCATCTTTGTCCATTGATGGATGATTATATTAAAGGAGGAGTTGTGAGTACACTCTCACTGCAAAGAGGTTATTTTCTTTAAGGTTGTTTTTGAAGAGAGGTTATAAAGGCAGAGGTGCAGAACTGCTGTTTCAACACTGTTTAAGTAATAACTGAGGAGGCCTTTAGGTTTAATTAAATGGTGGTAACAATGGAAGGGCAGTGGCCAGCTCTCACAGACCAGGCTTACTCGTTTGGGTTTTAGCTGCAGCATTCAGAAGCTGTTGGGGATCCCAGAAGGGTTGGGAGTGTCAATACATGATCCCCAGCTGCTTTTCTAGTTGAGATCTCTTGTTGATGTTGATTTCTCCTGGATTGGAAAACTGCATGTAAGAATCTGTATTTGAATATATCTTTGTGTCAAGCGGTGTATACCAAGAAAGTACGGTACCTATTGTTGTGTAAGGGTTCCAACATAAGCTATCCCAAAATGTTCTTTTCTTTGATTGGATTTTAATAGATTATAATATGTTTTGTTTAATGTCGAGTGGTTTGACAACATATCTGGAACGCACACTTCCCAACTATATTCAAAATAAGGAAAGCTTTGGGTCTAAGCGGCCTTCTTAAAATATTTTGCTGGGATCTGGTCTGGTCCACAACACTTGTAGCCGAGGGGTTTTTGATTGACTCCTGTTATTGAAAAGTTGGTGGAGGAGTTGGTTTGCTGGAGGTTGTGCTGTGAGCTGCCTCAGACATTCAGGGAGAGCTGAGGATTTGGTGACCGAACTCGGGATGGAGCATGGGGACAGTAGTTACAACATCTGGGTCTGGAATATGATCAACAAACGGAGCAGAGGCTGCAGAGAGGGGAAGCTCTGAAACCACGGAGTGAGTGTGTCTGGGGAAAGGGATCTGCTGTATCCACACCTGGTTTTCCAGGAACAGCTTCCCAAGCTCCACCTAACCTAGGATCAAAGTGTGAGGGGATCCTGATTGAACAAGGAGCTGGTCACAGAGCGGTGTCACCTCCTTCAACACGACCTGTAGCTTCATACCAGGGGGAGGACGGTGCTGCAAGTGACTGTTAGGGTCACAATTTCATTCAGCTTCTATGATTTGGAACTTTCCAGGCAGGACTAGGTGACAGATCCATCATTTCCCAGTATCTCAACATCAGTGTTAACCATTCAGTGATGGCGGATATATATGGTGGATGAGAAGCATTGTTTCTCCCACAGCAGGGAGCTGCCGGGTGTATCCAGTGGTATAGTGGGATTCCCGATAGTGTACATTGCATCTGCAGAGTACCCATGTCAATGGGGAGAGGTAGAGGAACTGAAGGAGCTCTCTCTCTATTAATGTTACAGTGTGTCCATGCACAGTACATCATGTTGGTGAATACCCACTGTCCTGGCAGCAGTCACGGCCTCTTCATTCAGAAGCAGTCAGCCATCGTCATCGGGTGTCCACGTAGAAAGAAATAAATATATCTTGGATAAGAGACGTCCCCTCGATGCTCGTTTCAAAACATCATCCCCACCACCAATCAACCACGTCAAAGTATTCCATGTGCACAGAGAGCAATAGGGTCGCAAGCAGTGTCTGGGAGCATACGATCAGGGATGTAGCAAAACCTTTCATGTCTGAACGGATCTGACTGAACCCCCCAGTACACAGTATCATTAAGTCCCGTAATCCCTCTCCATTTCAGTAACATACTGCCTTCCATTATTACTGTAAATGAAATGACAGGTTATATCATGTTAAATTCCACCTGCCAAACTATTATCTATTGCCTTTACCTCTCTGAATGTATTTGCAGACTCTCCACCTTCTCTTGATAATTTGATCTCTTGCTTACCACAGCGACATCACCAAACTCAGCATCTGTATATCTGTTCCATCCTCCTGATCATTGATATAGACTAAATAGTTGAGAACCCAGCGCTGGTCACTGTGTGACCTTACTGGTTGCATTCTGTCTAACTGATTGAGACTGATTTATCCTGAGTGCCTGCTTCCTGTATGATCCCCAATCCTCCCCCGTTCCTGGGCAACACAGTCAAAGAGTTGAATAAGAACAAGGAGAATTTGTGAGGAATCCAACCCCTCGATGAGGCTGATGTCAACGTGGCCTCTGTTCCACTTTCCTGCCATCTCTCCATCCTAAAACTCTAGTCTCTTGTTGTAGATTGCGACACATGAAAAAAATCCGCTCCACATCTCCGCATTCAATGACTTTTAGCATTTTACAGACCTCAGTGAGATCTCCTTACATTCTTATAAACTCGAAAGTATAGGCCTAAACTGCTCAATTTCTCTTCATAAGACAAACACTTCAAATATGGAATCAATCTAATGAAGCTCTTCTGAATTGCCTCCAATGGAAATATCTCATTCTGCAGGACACCCAAACTTTAAAATCTGATTGAAGATTTGTAGCTCGGGTATCCGTTGTTGTGGTTCTGCTCGCCACACTGATGATGTTCCCTAGCCAGGGAACGAAACGTTTGCAGCAAAAACTTCCAGCTCGGCGAGCAGAACCACAACACACCCAAACTGTACTCCAGTTGCAGCCTCACTAATGCCTTGCATAGCTACAGCAACACTCCCTCCCTTTCTACTCTATCCTTTTATAAGTAAACACTGGCATTATGCTTGCAGTTCTCATTTCTTACAGTACCCGCAAGCAAGTTTTCTGTGATATGCAAGCAGACACCCAGATCCCTCTGCACCTAAGCACTTTGAAGTTTCTCCCCATTTAGATAATAATTTGTCTCTCTATTATGCTGGCCAACTTGAATAGCCCCATATTTATTCACTTTAATTTTCCTTGTCAAATGTTGCCCATTCTTCCAACCTATCCATATAGTTTTAAATCTCTTGCATCATCATTCCGAAGTAATTTCTTACCAATGTTTGTGTCATCTGAAAATGTGGCATCGCATTTTCTATCCCATCAACCGAGTACAGTAATACCATCGATCGCAAATGGTTGAGGCATGAGTCCTGAAATCAATGGCACCCCACAAATTGCATTTGCCAAAAGAAAATGACACATTTATTCCATCTGACTCAATTTTATTTGTTATCCAATCCTCAACCCAAGCTAATAAATTACTCCTAGACCCATGTTGTCTGATCTTACCACTTACTCTTTGGAGAAGCGACATATCCGATGCCTTCAGGAAGACCAGATATGTTCCATCTCCAGGATTCCCACGACCCACCTTGTTTATGACATCTTCAAATAGCTCAAGCAAACAATTCAGACACGGTTTAGCCTTCATAAATCAATGTTGACTCTGATGGATTGTGGTTTAACGTTGCAAATGTCCTGAACAATGGACTCTAAGAATTTGCCTTAAATTACCATAATTTATTGTTACACTTTAGTCCCTAATGTATACCATTATTATAAGTTCTTCCCTTTCGAAAACCTTTACATTTTCTTTGAATTCCTGTTTAATGGGCACAAGACTTTAAGAGATATGCTCCAATTGCTGTGTAAGAGCCATGTGTCACTGAATGGACTCATCATCAAAATCGATGAGCTGATGTCTTTCTGGTATTCCCATGTTATCGTCTCCAAGGCCAGAATGACCTCCTCTTGTTGATGCTTTAGAGGATTGGGAGATTATGGAATCTTCCCGTTGCTGTGTAACATTTTGAGGGGCTGATGGGTCTTCTCATAACAGGTGGAAATACTGAATGGTCTCCTCATGTATCCCGGAGATGGGACCGAGGGAGTGATTGGTCTTCTCCTGATCCCATATAACAGACGCATGTCTAAATTACCTCTTCCTTTCTCATGAAAGAAGTCTCAGATAGTTTCTGTCATTATCCAATTCCCTTGCAATAGGCTTGGTGAGTCTGAATGGCCTCCTGTTATCCCAGTGTAACAATCTCTAGTCACTGTGTGGCCTCTTCCAGTTCCTATGTTACAGACTGAAGGAGGCTGAATGGACTGCTCCTGTTGCTGTTTAACTGGATACTGGTGCAGCATGGCCTACTGTTATAGGCCCGAGTGGCTGATTGGCCTCCTTCTGTAAATGTATATCAGGCTCCAGGGGCTGAATAGCTTCGTCCTGTTTTGGTGTAACAGGGTCGAAGGCCTGAATATCATCCTGTTATTCCTGTGTAACAGGCTGGAGAACGGAATGGATTACTCAACTATCTGTGTAATTCACTTCACTCATTGACTCCTTTTGCCATTTATGTTCAAATAAGATCTTCTTTATTTTTTGTAAACTCCAATGGCTACTGGATAAACCTGATCATCCTTTCGTTATACGCCAGCACCTTCATTGCAGGAATCAGTTGAGGGAACCATCTCTGAGCTGCTTCCAATATAACAACACCGTTTCTTCATTGAAGAGGCTAGATCTGTACACTCTACTCCAGATGTAATCTCCCTGTGCCGCAGCAGCACTTTCCCAGCCTGCTGTAAAGTTCCCACACAGGTTAGAGCAGTCTCAGCTCTCTGGAGGAATACAGAGCATTGTTGGAAGATCATTGTCCTTCTCTACTCCACCGCATAACGGGAGATCTGGAGAAATTAAAGTTTGCGAAGATCATAAATGATGTGGCGAGATGATCTCTGCCATTAATCTCCCCAGAGCCCACATCGCTCAGATTCCACAAAATCTAGTAAGGTGAGGATTAAAAAAACAGCAAGGATTAGCAAACATTGATGGGAGTTATATATCAAAGTGAAAGCTGCAATACAAATGCTGGACATATAAAACAGGAAATGAGATATACACATTTGTGGGTACTGCAGTAATGATATATATTTAAATTATCTCTAAACTGTGTTAACCCAATTAATGCTAATGCTGGGAAAATGGATTTCATGACCACGTGTGAGATGGTTTACATGAACATTATGTTGAGCACTGAGCTCGAGTTCAGGTTATTTAGGAATTGGTGTTGAGTGATCAGAAGAGCTAATTGAAAATTTTGCCGGAAAGGACATTTTGGGAACAGTGACCACAACGCATTGGTTTTCTTTTATGCTGTTTGAGTACACGACAGTTTTTGTTATATTTGAAGTAATAAATCTGAGTCTTGCAAGCCATGAAGGTGTGAGGTGGAAGTGGGGACTACAGATGCTGGAGATCAGAGTCGAAGAGTGTGGTGCTGGAAAAGCACAGTCAGGCAGCATACTAAGAGCAGATAAATCGATATTTTGGGCATAAGCCTTTCATCAGGAATGAAGCTTATGGGCCAAGGGGGCTGAGGGATAAATGAGAAGAGGGTGCAGCAGTGGGGAGGTAGCTGGGATTGCGATAGGTAGATGAAGGTGGGGTTGAAAGTGATAGGTGATAAAGGGAGACAAAACGCATCATCTACTGCATCTATTAAACCCATGTGGTCTTCTCTA
Source organism: Hemiscyllium ocellatum (assembly GCF_020745735.1). Lineage (NCBI taxonomy): Eukaryota > Metazoa > Chordata > Chondrichthyes > Orectolobiformes > Hemiscylliidae > Hemiscyllium > Hemiscyllium ocellatum. Next base: position 34,899 of record NC_083436.1, on the reverse strand, counting down.
CATTGGCGAGGCAGGAGGTCAACTTGTAGATCATTTCAGAGAACATCTCTGGGACAGCCACATTGAACAACTCCATCGCCTTGTAGCTGAGCACTTTAACTCCCCTTCCCAATCTGCCAAGGACATGAGGATCCTAGACCTGCTCCATCGCCAAATCCGAGCCACCAGAAGCCTGGAGGAAGAAAGCCTCCTCTTCTGCCTTGGGACCATCCAACCACGGGGGATCATAGTGGAAAACCCCATTTCCCCTAATCCCAGTTTATCCCACTCCAACCTTCCAAGTCAGCACCGACCTTTTGATCGGTGCTATGTGTTCACCTTCCTTCCTATCAATCTGCGCCCCCTCCTCTCCGACTATCACTTTCAACCCCACCTTCATCTACCTACTAGATGAAAGGAGGCAGCTTAGAAAAATGCCAGGTGTTGCAGTAAGCCAGTGGATTCAGAGAAATGTAGGACCCAGCAAAGGATGACCAAGAAACTGAGAAGAAAAACAAAAAGAGAAAAAGCGTGCAAGCGAAAGAAAAACATAAAGACTGCTAAAAAGCATCTATCAATGTATGAAAAAAATAAAAAAAAGATCAAATGTGGTGCAGTTGGTGTGTGTTCAGGATAAGTTATTGCAGAGAACAGAGAAATTGCAGGGAAAAGAAACAGTTTCTTTGGTGTCTACCTTCATGGAAGAATGTCCAGAAATTCTTCCAGAAATACCAAGTGACCATGGGGCTTGTGTAAGTAAAATCTGAGATCATTCTTATCAGTGTTGGGATCTTCTTTGAAAAGAAAGCTGGATTGAGTATTTATAAATCTGACAGACCAGATGTACTTCATACATGTATTTCAGAGGAAGCAGCAATACACATGTTGATTGCATTGCGGACTGAATATTTTAATTAGAATCTGACCATAGGGGAGGTACCAGAGAACTGGAGCACTGCTAATACGATTCCACTTCACAGGAAGGGTGGGAGAAATAGACCAGGGAACTATAGAAGAGCGAGTATTAGATCACTGTTAAGGAAACTACTGGAGAAAATAGGGAAGGAGAAAATCGAACTCCAATCAGAGTCGCAAGGTTTGATCAGGGATAATCATCATGACTTTATCAGAAGGAAATCACATCTAATGGGTTTGATTGAATTAGTTTGAGGAGGTCGATTGTTTAGTTTTGTAGGAAGGTCTTTGACAAATTTCCACCTGGGACACTGACAAATAAAGTAAAATCTCACAATATGAAGGAAAACTTGACAAGTTGCAACGAAAACTATCTTAGTAGCAGGAGACAGAGGGCGGTGGGAGAAGGCTGTTTGTGTGACTGGAGACCAGTGTCCCCTGGTGTACTACAGGGATCAGAGGTGTATCCCTTATTGTTTGTGTTATTCATATATATATATATATATATATATATATATAAAAATGTGGAGGGGGCTAGGTGGACAGTGGGGAAGGTGTGATAAGTAAGTGCATGTTTGACATAACGATTGGCTGAGTGGTTAGCAGTGAGGAGGAATGCCTTAGGTTACCAGAAGATGCAGATAGAATGGTCAGATGGTCAGACCAATGGCAGATTGAATGTAACCCTGATAAATATGAGGTGATGCTCGTTGGGAGAAGGAACCAGGCAGGGGAGGACTCAATGAATGGCAGCACACTGGGAACCTCAGAGTGTGGTTCTTCACACATCATTGAATGTGACTGGACAGGGTAATGGAATAGTTAAGAATTGGACCTTGGGTGTTGTGTTTCCTAATCAGGGTGTAGATTATAAGAGTAATACAGGGCTTTGGTTCGGCCAAAATGTAGTACTGTATGTAGCTCAGGGAGCCACATTCCAGGAAGGATGTGATTGTACTGGAGAGGGTGCAGAAGTGATTCACCAGGATGTTCCCTGGGATGGAGCATATCAGCTATGGAGAGAGGCTGGATAAGCTCGGGTTGTTTACTTTGGAGCAGAGAAAGCTGAGGAGTCAGTGATTCAGAAGGATAAGATTATAAGCGACACGGACAGGGGGGATAGACAGCAACTGTTCCTTTTAGTCAGAGGGTCAAGAACAAAGGAGCACACTTTTAAAGTGAAACGTTTGAGTTTCAGAGATGATTTAGCTCGAGGATGTTGTGTTCTGGGATTACTTCTTGGGAGGGAAATAATCTCAGATAACCTCGCAATCATTAAAACGTACCTGGACGAGCACTTGGAAGTTTCATAACATTCCAGGCTATGGGCCTGCTGTAGGGAAATGGGACTAATATAGATGGTGCTGTACTTCTGTTGGCACAGAGTCTATGCTCCTGAGAGTGTATGTTGTGGAAGGTCAATTATTGAGCAGTTTAAGGTGGGAATTGATGAGTTTCTGAAGAGTATATTCACAAGGATTATAAGAGTGAACTGAAATAACTTGATAAATCATGTCAATGTGAAAAATATCAGCAACATGTACAGTTTCCTTACAGTTTTAAACCAGGGAATGGAGAATGGGGAACAGAGAAATGGCAGAGCTATGAAGCCACTACTTCAGTTCTGTCTTCACAGAACTTCCTAACAATACAAGGAAAACCAAGTCTGGTGTGGGAAAATGATAGAGTACATGGAACATAGAACATAGTCAGGAAATTGTTTAGGATAAATTATTGGGGTTTAAAGTAATGGTCATAGACAACACTAACATAGATTTATGAAATGGGAGTTATGTTTGAGATACAGAATGGGAGACAAATGAAAGAGAAGCAATATATGTTAAACATTTTGATTTTTAGAAAAATTTTGGTACAGCTCCAAGCCCAGTTTACAAAATCAAATCTGAGTGGATTGGGGCTAATATATGGACATGTTTCTAGAATGGGACATCTGACAGGAAACAATGAATAGAAATAAACAGACTCGTCAAGCAACAGCCTGACATTGTCTGTATGGTATGATTCTGTAAGGTGTAAGTCCTTCCACATCTAGTCAAGAAACGTTGGGGTCAATTACACAATTCACTGGAGGAAGAGATTCCACAAATAACCCCTTCCTCCATGATGGAAGAGCCCAGCACTTTAGTGTATAAGCTAAGGCTGATTCATTCGTAACAATCCTCAGTCAGAAATACTAAGTGGATGATCCATTTCAGACTATGTCCCATACTCCCCATCACCTTCCCCAGAAATCTCCTGTCTCATCAGCAGGACGGATACAGCAGAAGTGGCGGCACATTGGGATACAGTTGGAATGGAATTGCTCGTGGAGTCCTCAACAATGACTCCGTATCCCATGAAGTCTCATGGCATTAGTTTACACATGGGAAAGGAAACCTCCTGCTGATTACTCTGGTCCAGCCACATTTAACCGATGAGTCCGTACTCCTCCATGCTGAACAATACTTGGAGGAAGCACTCAGGGTCGCACGGACGCAGGATGTACTCTGGGTGGGGGATTTCAATGTCCACCTCCAAGAGTATCTCAGCTACAGCATTACTGATCGAGCTGGCCTGGTACTAAAGGATATAACTGCTAGACTGACAAGTGGTGAAGGAACCATCAAGAGGAAAATACATACTGACCACAGCCTTGCTAATCTGCCAGTTGCAGAAGTATCTGTCCATGACAGTATCGTTAAGAGTGACCACCGCATAGTCATTGTGGAGACAAAGTCACACCTGCACATTGAGAATAACCTCCGTCATTTTGTGTGGTACTATCACGGTGCTAAATAGGACAGACTTCAAACAGATCTAGCAGCTCAAGTCTGGGTGTCCATAAGGTATTGTGGGTCAACAATAGCAGTAGAATTCTGCAGCCACACAATCTCATGGCCTGGTGTATCCCCCTAACAACAATTACCATCAAGTCAAAGGATCAACCTTGGTTCAATGGATGCGCAGGATGGCAGGAGCAGCACTGGGCATACCTGGAAATGATGTGTCAGCCTGGTGAAGCCACCACACAGGACAACTTGTGCGCCAAATAGTATTAGCAGTGAGTGATAAACAGAGCTAAGTGATCCCACAAGCAAAGGATCAGATCTAAGTTCTGCAGTCCTTCCACACCTTGTCGAGAAACGTTGGGGACAATTAAACAATTCACTGGAGGAAGAGACTCCACAAATACCGCCTTTTTCCATGATGGAAGAGCCCAGCACTTCAGTGTATAAGATAAGGCTGATGCATTCGCAACAACCTTCAGTCAGAAGTGCTGAGTGGATGATCCATTTCAACCCCCTCCAGTGGTCCTCAGCAATTCAGTTACCAGTCATCAATCAATTTGATTCAGTCCACGTGATATCCAGAAATGGGTGGAGATACTGGATACTCCAAAGGGTACATACCCTGACAACATTCTGGCAATAGTACTGAAAACTTGTGCTCCATAACTTGCCACTCTCCTAGCCAAACTGTTTCAATACAGTTACAACAATGGCTTTCCCCGATTACATGAAAATTACCCCAAGTATCTCCTGTATATAAAAAGCAGAACAAATCTATTCGGGCCAATTACCACCCCATCAGTCTACTCTTGATCATCAGTAAAGTGGTGGAAGTTGTCAGTGCTTTTAAGCAGCACTTGCTAAGCAATACCCTGTCAATGACGTCCAGTTTGGGCTCCCCCCCACGGTCACTCAGCTCCTGACCTCATTACCTTAGTTCAAACATGGACAAAAGAGCTGAATTCCAGAGGTGGGGTGAGTGTGACAGCCCTTTAAATCAAGGCAGTCTTTGACCAAATGTGGTATCAAGGGGCTTTAGCAACACTAGAATCAATGGGTATTAGAGGCAAACTCCCCGCTGGTTAGAATCATACCTGACACGTAGGAAGATGGTCATGGTTGAAAAAGGTCAGTCAACTCAGCTCCATGTCTGTAGGAGTCCCTCGAGCAGTGACCGAAAACATCTTCAGGGCTGCTTCATCAATGACCTTCCCTCCATGTTAAGGTCAGAAGTGGGGATGTTCGCCAATGATTGTACAATGTTCTGCAACATTTGTGGCTCCTCAGATACTGAAGCAGTCCATGTTCAAACACGACCAGATATGGACAGTATCCAGGCTGGCAAGTGGCAAGTAATGTTCAGGCCTCACAAATGCCAGACCATGACCATCACCAATAAAATACAATCTAACCTGCCCCTTGGCATTCAATGGTGTTACTATCAGTGAATCCCCCAGTATCAAAGTCCTGATGGGTAATCATTGCTCAGAAACTCACTGGACTCGCCACATAAACACAGTAACTACAAGAGCAGGTCAGAAGCTAGGAATACTGCGGCGAGTAACTCACATCCTGACTTCCAAAAGTCTGTCCATCATCTAAGTCAGAAGTGCGATAGAAGACTCCCAATTTGCCTGGATGAGTGCAGCCCCAACAACACTCAAGAATCTTTATACTATCAGGACAAAGCAACCAGTTTGACTGTCCCTTCACCCAAAATGCTCCACCATCAACCCTCAGCAGCAGCAGCAGTGCTTCACTATCTACATGCTGCAATGAAATGATTCACCAAAGATCCTCAGAGACCATCTTTCCAACTCACGACCACGTCTATTTAGAAATATTCTAAATATTTTGATGGATCATTTTATTGATGGTGGAGTTGTGAGTATACTATCACTGTAAAAAGGTGATTTTCCCTTGGGTTTTTTTTTGGGATTGTGAGTGGGTGAGGAGGATGTAAAAACGCACCAAGAAGACTAAGACAAGTGGAGTGAAAGGGTAAATACGTGACAGATGGAGAACAATATGGATAGAGGTGACAGTGTGCCCTTTGGTGGAAACGATAAATTGGCAGCCTACCATTTGAAAAGGATTGGTTGAAACATGTTGATCTACAAAGGGACTTATGTTCCGTTTTATTGTTTTCTTCTGCATAAACCTCTGAGGCCCCTGCAGCGCAGTGAGTTCTGTAACCAGATGTCAATACTCGGAATGGCATTGGCACGCTGACCAGTGTATATACAACCAGCAAGTGGGAGCTATAACACGGAAAACGATCTTCATCTCCTTGTACACCAATCGCTGAAAGCAATATTGCAGAAACAGAAAGCAGTGAGGAAGATAAATGGTGTGTTGACCTTCATTTCAGGAGGATTTGAGTCGAGGAGTAAGAGTGTCTTACTGAAGCTGTACAGGGCCTTCGTGAGACCCCATCTCGAACATTGTGCAGCATTATGTGCAGTTTTGGTCTCCTCACCTAATAAAGGACAAACCTGACATTGAGGGAGAGCAGTGAAGGATGACCAGACTGGTCTCTGGGATGACAGGCTTGTTATGGGAACAGAGTTTGGGGCGACTGGGCCAGTATTCAATGGTGTTTAGGAAAATGAGTGGAGATCGCAGTGAAATATACAAAACTCTGACAGGGTGAGACAGATTGGAAGCAGACATGATTATTCCCCTGTCTGAGATGTCTAAATCAAGGGACCACAGTATTAGGTACAGGCAGGTCACACTGTATTGAGCTGAGAATAACTGGCTGCATTCAGACATTGGTGACCCTGGGGAATTCTCTCGCACCTGGAAACCAAGACACTGAATATAAGTAAGGATTTAGAGAAAGTAAAGGGATGGTGGGAGAGCAGGAGTACGGAATGGAAATGAAGGACGGACCATCATTACATTGAATTGGGTAGCAAACTCGGTGGACCAAACGTACTACTGCATTTCCTATTTTATAACTTCCCAAGGTTACTCACATTAACGGATATGTACATCATGTGGGGTAATTGCATTGAGGAGATTTTTTTCCATAAACTAGAATGGGGGAGGCTCAATGTGTTGTATGACCTACTCCTTTTCCGCTGTTTCCGTGCAGTCTGTGGGAAAGCTCGGTAAATGTTGTCACAAGCTCTCAGATGTTAGGAAGGAGGTGTCTGCAGGGTCGACAGGACTGTGTTCCCATTCCCTTTTCCGACACTGATGCTGAGGCCGGATGTTCTGTCCGGTTTCATCCTTTCAGACCTCGGTGCAGTTTGATACAAGTGAGTGCCTTGCTTGGCAGTTTCAGAGACCATTGAAATGTTTATCACATGTCAGGGTCTTTGGAGTCTGTTTTAGCCCAGCCCAGGAAATCACAGGAGATTCACTTCCTAAAAGTACATTGGAGAAGGAAATTCTGTTTACAATCGATATTGGCTTCAAGGTCACTGTTACTGACCCCAGGTTTTAGATCTCGATATTTTATTAATTGTTTTTAACTTCCAACCGCTGCCAGAGCATTATCCTGGTCTGGATTAGTAATCCAGTGATATTTCCACAACAGCACCATCTCCACATGGGGACCTGTCGAAAACCACACTGAGCAGGGTATTTCTATGCTGCTTGACAGTTCTGTCAAAAAGAACTCCCAACAATTTGACGGTCGTGATGGGAATGAGGGAGTGATAATTGGTCAGATTGTAATTATTCCCCTCTTAGGGGACTGGACACAGCTGAGTAATTTTCCACATTGCCAGGGAGATGTCAGAGTTGGAGCTGGAATGAAACAGCTTCCCCAGGGACACGGCTTGTTGTGTAGCACAAGTCTTCAGTCCTATTGCAGGAATGGGGTCAGGACCCATTGCCTTTGTCGTATCTACTGTGTTCAGCTGTTTCTTCATCTCACATGCAGCAAATCGAAATATTTGAAGACTGGCGTCTGTGATTTTGTGGGCATCATGATGACGGTGAAGTGTATCATCGACTCAACACTTCTGGCAGAGGATGGTGCAGATAGAACATCCTTCTCTTTTACACTGATGTGCAGGTCTGTTCCATTATTTAGGATGGGGATGTTTGTGGAGCCCTCTCCTCCAGTCATTTGTTTAATCGTCCATCACCATTTATAACTGAATGTGGCAGGACTGCAGGGATTCGTTCAGATCTGTTGGTCAAGTCCGGTAGCTTTAATGAGTTAGCATCAGGTTAAGGTTCATGTGATTCTGACTCTGACATGTTCAACCACACTCGTCACTGAGCCATAGATGGTGTTTATTGTAATGACAGACTGAGGTGTTATCCTGGCAAAAAGTTACAGGTTGTGGCTGAATGCAGGTCTGCTTCTCCTGCTGCTGTGGTCTCCAGCACTACATGAATACAGTTTCCAGCTGCAATATCTGCAATGCAATTCTGCTGTCTGTTCCCCAATTCTCACTGAGACCCATTCACCCATCAGTCCTGTACTCAGTGACCTCACCTGGTTTCTGATGTGGTAATACTTCAATTTCAAACTCTCATTCTGCTGAGGGTCTGTCTCCCCGGGTCTTGCCTCCAATCTGACACATTCTGCAAAAGCATTTAACTGATGTTAATTCAAATGTTTAATTCACCTGAATCTTTTTCCTTGAGAAATGCCATCTTCTGTGTTTAAAGTGAATGTGTTTCCTCTGTTTCTCTCCCTGACAATGATTAAGAGCTCTGTAGTGTCAGTGATACCAGAGTTATGTAGTTTCAGAGCCAGTTAATTCTCTGGATTCCCAATCATCTTCACCACATTGTATGTTTCCTCTTTTGGTTTGATGCCTTGTCACTCTTGGCTGCCTTGTCCTCCCATGAGTATGTTTCATCAGCTTGGGGTTGCATTTCTGGTATTATCTTCCGAATTATCCCCAGAAACTCCTGCTATTGCTGCTCCATGGTCTTTCCTGCTCAGCTCCCCTTCCAATTAACTTTGGCCAGCTCCTCCCACATGTCTTTGTAGTTACATTGCTTCATTATAACCACATTACATCTTGAAGAAAGCATTACGTATAACATGAAAGAATGAGTTTGAGAGATGGGCCACGAAGATTGGTGGATTTCTTAACTAGATACAAAGGGAGAACGAGAGAGAGGATATAGATATGGAGATGTGGAAAATGAGAAAACTATATTATCGAAAGAAGTAGATGTACTTTCCTCAATCTTTTGGCAATTCCTGTGTGCTGTGGTCCTTTGTACAGTGCACGTACAGCAGAGCAATATGTTCAAACGCTGGGTCAGATGCCATAACTTTCCTCTCCAATAATATGACAGACACTAGTTTTGGAAAGAACCCAACAGACCAATATATTTAATTCCTGGTAGAAAGGGGATTAACTGAAATAGGTTGGAAACCAGAAACAAGAATTTCTAACACACATTCTGATAAAAATGAGAGACTAGAGTTGGGAATCCCAGAAAAGGGGGGACATTGAGAGAAAGGGAAGGTATCACTTCAGATGAGGATCAAATAATGTTTTAATGCTTAAAAAATTTTATTCATCATGTGCATCATTTTTTGTTAACTGTGTCTCAGTTGTTCATTCAGAATGCGTTATACACATATGAAGAGTGTTACTTATCTGAACACACACTGATTAAACAGTGTATATAAAATCGTTTTTTTCTCCATTTCCGACTGTCCTGTTGTCGTGCAAGCAGGATACATGAACACCAACTGGCTACCAAAAGACACGACCCACTATCATTAGTTTCCATTCATTCAGAAAAAGAAGGACACCACGTTGACTGTGACAACACGCACTTCCTAGGACAAAGCCACGCACGAAAGTTCTTAGAAACATGACATTCTAGCGAGAAGTACATCAACAAACGCATCAATTTAGATCCTATCTACCTTGCCTTGAACAAAAAACTGGAAATGACATCATGCACCTTAAGAAACCAAGACCTAGAAATACAAAGACGAGACTTACCACCAGTGCGTCACCAGAGACTCTCACTAATGATATCACCTAGTCATGGTGACAAAACATCTGAAAACAAACCATCAAGCTCAGCGAGTTAAAATACATACTTATTAATTGTTCTTTTTCTCTTAATAGTGGAATTTGCGACTACTTTGTCACTCGTGTTTTAACAGATTACCAGGTGAGGTGAGCTTTTCTGGGTGTGTGGTTTTAATTAACGAGGAGTTCAACAGCGACATCATAACAGTTTGAGGGCTTGTCGTATAGGATTTAGACAGATTTGAACAGCTTTGGCGTACAAAAGGTCCCAGCAGATTCCATCACTTGGCAGTTAGTGACGTAGATCTTCAAATAAAACAGGTGAGAAAATTCATTTAATTTTGTTTCCTTGTGGTTGGTTAAATTAAAAGAAATGGCTTTTAATATGACTAAAGACGTTCTGAGGTTTGAAGGTGGTTCCCAAATTTGCCAAGAAAGTGTAGAAAGACAAAGGAAGGGCATACTCCTAGAATTAACATGTAGATTAGAATTAGGTTTCACCAGGTACAAAAGGAAAGCTGTCATCATAATGGAGTTGGTCAAGCTCTTTGGTCTATCAGAGAAGCAGGAAACTGCAGTCGAGTTCGAGAAACTTAAATTGCAAATATGACAACTGGAGTTAGAAGGTAAAGACAGAAACAGAAAGAGAGAGAAGATAGAGAAAGAGAAACAGAGGAAAAAGGAAGAGAAGGAGAATTTGAAATTCAGAAGTTTGGAATTAGATAAGAAAGTTAAATTAGCAGGATAAAGATGAAGGGATAATGTAGGGATGTATACAACTATGTTAATACATTGCCATATTTCGGTGCGAAAAATGCCAAAACCACTTCTATTTCATTTGCAAAACTGGCTCGGCAGATGGCATGTCCAGTGAACCTGTAGCTAATGCTAGTTCAGACTAAGCTGGTGGGTACAGCTTGAAAGGTATGTGCCGTGCTGTCTCATGAGGGAGCAAGAGATTATGCAGATGCAAACAGGTTATTTTGAGTGCTTATGAATTCGTACAAGAAGAATATAGACAGCAGTTCAGAAATATAGAGACAGAACCAGGTCAGACTTATATTGAGTTTGAAAGAATTAAACACAGTCATTTTGATAGAAGGATGCAGGCTTTAAAAATGGATAAGACCTGTGAGGCTCGAAGGGAGGAGTTAAAAGACTCACTTCCAGAGATGGTAAGAATTCATGTGAATGAACAAAAAGTTCAAGAAGTGAGAAGCGTAGCAGAAAGGGCAGATGAGATGCTTTGGTGCATGAGATGAAATTTAGCTTCTGGGAGGATTTCATCTTGTGGGTGATAAAAATTGAGAGAAGGGGAGATCCTGCACTGCAAAACATAGAGAAAGGCACACTGGCAATAGTTTACCACAGATGAAAAAACAGGTCCAAGGGGTTGAAAGGAAGTGAAAGGCCTCAGTTGTTCTGACAATAATGTAGTGGAACACATAAAAATTACAGTGCCGATGGTTTAAGAAGGGCACTGTGAAAAGGTGTTTTCACTGCAGTAAGCTGGGACACACAGTGCTGGGCATTGAAGGAAGACACTTTGGGAAAAGATGTGGTAAAAGAGTTTAAGCCAATGGTATTAGTGAACCTGTTAAAGGAGACCCGAAGTGGAGCCGAGGAGCTGCAGGAGAGTGCACTGCCCAGGCAGGGGCTGGGTATGGAGGCAGTGCCTGGTCTGTATAAAGAATTTGCCTCCGTAGATAAACCTTACTAAGGAAAAACGGGGTGTGGGGGAAATACAAGTAGTTATAATTTTCCAAGATACGGGAGCTGCTCAGTCTCTAATAGTTGAGAACTGAGAGGCCGGAAAGGCACAACAGATCAGGCAGCATTCGAAGAGCAGGACAATCGACACATCAGGAATCAACTCATCGTCAGGAATGTGGCGGGGGGAACAGGGGGCTGAAAGAGAATTCGGAGGGTAGGAGATGGGCTGGTGGGAGGGACACTGGGAGGGCGATAGGAAGATATAAATGGGATTTATTGTGATATGTCGGAGGGGAGGGTGGAGTGGGTAGGTGGAAAGGAAGATGGACAGTTAGCACAGTTCAAGAGGGCAGTGCTAAGTTGGACGGTTGGATCTGGGTTGAGGCTGGGGGAGGGGAGATTTGGAAATTAGTGAAGTCAACGTTGATGCTGTATAGTTTGAGGGTTCCAGCTGTCCTACCACCTATCCACTTCACCCTCCTCTCCGACCTTTCACCATCAGTCATCACCTGCATCTACTGATCGCCTTTCAAGCTCCCTTCCACCCAGCTCCACCCCTACCCTCCAATGTAATTCTCAGCCGCTTTCCCTCTCCCTTACCCCCCACTTTTCTGATGAAGGACGTATGCCTGAAATGTCAACTCCCCTGCCTCTCGGATGCTGCCGGCCTGCTGTGCTTTTCCAGCCCCACACTTTTCAACTCTGATCTCCAGCATCTGCAGTCCTCACTTTCCCTCCCCCTCTGATAGTAAGAGATGAAAGTATTTTCACTCTTTCTGGCATGTTACTCAACAGCGTGATAATTTGTGGAATGGGGACAGAAATTAAGCATTCCCTGTGTAACATCAGGTTGGAATGCCAAATCAAGGTTGGGGAAGTAACAGCGAGAGTGAACGATAGAGTGTCAGTTCCAGGAATACAGTTTGTTCTTGGGAATGATTTAGCAGGATCCAAGGTGGGAGAGGCAGCCCTTGTGGTGGAGAAGCCAAAGTAAGACTAGGGAACTGGGGAATTAAAAGAAAAATACCCAGGGATTTTTCCAGACTGTGTAGTAACAAGATCCCACTCTCATAAGTTCCAACAGGAAGGAAAACCGAAAGATAAAAGCCAAAGGAGTTGATGTACGGAAGACTCAGGCTAAAGCATCTCTAGTGGCTGGAATGCACAAGGACGTGGTTATTTTTTGTTGTACATTTCATACCTGCCAAATGGTAGGTAAGTCCCAGGCAGTATAAACCAGCACCTTTATTGCCAAACCCTGTATTCGAATACACCTTTCATGTGGGTTATGATTAATTGTGGAGCTCCCCTTTCTGAAATGAAAGTGGAAACCAACATCCGCTGATCATAATGGACGTGTCTACCCGATTTCCAGGGATAATTCCATTTTGGGGTGTGAAGGCAAAAAGGGAGGCAGAGGAGTTGGGAGCTATCTTTACTCACTGTGGGCTACGCTGTGTGATTCAGTCAGACCAAGGGTCTCATTTTACCGCTCAGCTGTTTGATGGATAGTTTTGGCATACAGCAGTTTGAATCAAGTGCGTCCAATCCCGAATCCCAGGGAGCCTTGGAAAGTTGGCATCAGATGCTGAAGACAATATTAACAGCGTACTGTTAGAATTACCCGAATTATTGGAATAAAGGCGTCTCATTATATTGCTTGCCATAGAGATGCCCAAATATATCTACTCATTTTCCTTCCTTTGAGTTAATATTCGTACATGAAGTGAGAGGCCCTTTGAAATGAATGAAATATAAATTGACAGGACCAAAGTCGGAGATCTCACACTTGGATTATTTATCTGAGGTGAGGGAGAGATTGGATGAAGTAGGTGAGTCAGCTAAACAGCACCTGAAAAGGGCACAGTGTAGAGTGAAGCAAGTGGCAGATAAAAACACTGAAACTTTAACGATTTCCCGTGGGGATGACGTATTAGTATTGCCACCAGTGGTAGGAAATCCCTTCAAAGCCAGGTTTAGTGGCCCCTTTCAAATTAAAAAAGTGTTGAGTCAGTTAAACTATCTGGTAATGATACCGAATATGACAAAAATGTTAGAGAATGTCATGTGAATGAATAATGCTCCAGCCACATTTAAGACTCAGGAACAGAGTTGTGGCCAGATGAACAAATTGTGCAGGTTATCTGTATGATGTAGTGATCTTCAGCAAGTGATTGAAAGCCCACATGTGACATTTGGCAGAGCATGTTGAAGGATTACAAGAAGTAAACCTGGTAATAAACTTAAAGAAAACAGAATTCGCGAAGGCAGAGGTGATGTTCTTGGGACATTACATTGGACATGGAAGGTTGATCCAATGCAACACAAAGATAAAGGGCTTTGAGGAATTTCCACGACCATCCTCGAAGAAAGAGATGTTCGATTTTTGCAACTGAGTGGATTCTATCGGAAGTTTGTTGCAAACTTCAGCAGCGTATTGGCACCACTGATGGATTTATGAAAGAAGGTCACAGAATGTGGTGGACAGAACAATGCCAGGAGGCATTTGAGAATGTTAAAGCAGGTTTAATCACCCCGCACCAGATTTAGCTACACCAAATATTTTGAACCCCTTTGAAAATTGTGTATGATGCTCGGGATATAGGGGTCGGAGATGTGTTAACACAGAAAGTTGATGATGGAATTGAGTGGCCAATTGGCTACTTGTCCAAAAAACTCAATATCCACCAGAAAAAAAATACAAAATTTCAATTATAGGAAAAGAATGATTGAATTTCGTACTGGCCTGACAACATTTGAATGGTTACATGACAAATTGTCGCAGATGGTTGTAGACAACAACGACAATCCTTTTGTATATTTGAAATATTTAAAGACCAGAATATGAGAATATTTCATTGAAGTCTCATGTTACCAAACTTTGAACTTAAAATACACATGCTGTGGATCCTAAAAATGTGATAGCAGATGTGTTATCGTGGATTTAAAGGAAAAAGTGCAGATAAGATTTGACTTATTCCAGTGCTATATACGTGGGTGGAATTAATATGAATGGTATAACTGAGATTAATACTCCGTATTTCAGAATAATGCGGTTAAGAATCAGAGGAAAAAGCTTCATTTTCTTTTTCTAAACATGTGAAGTGTTTTGAAGCCGAAAGCATGTCTGGTCACTTTAAGAGAGAACGGGGTTTTGCTGAATAGAAAGTATAGCCATAGATGCCAGCTTAAGGTCAGACTGTTCCAAATGTAACAAGTAGCTGGGAAATGGATACCTGAGTTTTGGTTGCTACTTTGACAACAATTCAAATACAACCAAAGAGTTTAAATAAGATTCAGGATACCCGAAGCCAGCAGAATGTGAATATTATTGTTTGGACACCTTGAAAGCAATCAAATTATGAGAATTATTGTATCATGGAGAATATGTAAACCCAGCATTTGAACACTAGAGGGAGAGCCACTGCAATCCATCAGCAGAGTAAATGCTGTAGAGAAGGAATGCTAACTGGCCAACTCAAATATTCTCTATCAAAGGTACATGTTCATGTAAAACCTACTTGCAGTAAAAAAAAATGACCCAGGGAGATCAGCAGCTGGAAGAGTGAAGACAGCGGGGAAGATAGAGACTGTGGTCTTCAGATTGTAATGTTTAATATGTGGGTTGTTGGAATAACATACTTTTACAGAGTTGGAGTCAGATAGTAAGTAGTTAAGAAACAGAGGGGCTTGTATTTCTGAATAGTTGTTGTTTAGTATTCGCTATTAAAGTTAAGAAACTGACTTGCTCTTTTAAAAAAAAAATAGTGGAATGTAGGAGATCTGTGTCGCTCATATTGTAACAGATTACGAGGTGAGGTGAGCTGTTCTGGGAGTTTGGTTTTAATTAACAGAGGGGTTTGACTCTACCTTGTAAATGTCCATCCACACTAACCCCATTTCCCTGCAGTTGGCCCATATCCTTCTAGTCCTTTCCTATCCACATATTTATCCAAATGCTTTTGAAATGTTGTTAATGTACCCCCCTCAATTACATCTGCTGGCAGCTCATCCACGTACCAGCCTGTGTGGAAAGAAGTGGCCCCTCAGTTTCTCTTTTTTTCCTTCCCCTCTAACCTTAAACTCATCCCCTCTATTCTCGATTCTCTAAACCTTGGAAAAAGGCTGAGAGCATTCACCCTATCCGTATCCCTCATGATCTTATACAGCCCTATAAGGTCCTCCCTCAGTCTCCTACACTCTAAACAAAATGTCCTAGTTTGTTCAACCTCTCTCTATAACTCAGACCACTGGGTCCTGACAACATCCTTGTAAACTTCTTATGCACTCTTTCTCATTTGATAATATCCTCCCGATAACAAGGTGACAAAACTGATCACAATACTCCAAGTGCGGCCTTACCAAAGTCCTGTGTAATTGCAACATAAATTCCCAACTTCTATACTCAATGTCCTGCCTGATGAAGGCCAGTGTGCCAAAAGACTTCCTCGCTGCCCAGTCTACCTGTGACTCCACTCGCAGAGAACCGTGCACCTGAACCCAATGGTCATTCTTCCCACGACACACCTCCCATTCAACATGAAACTCCTACCTTGATTTAAGTTTTCAAAAGGCAAGACCTCACACATTTACACTACATTCCATTTTACATTTCTTGGCCCACTTCCCCACCTGATTAAAATCTTGCTGCAATTTCTGATAACTTCCTCACGGATCACGATACTACATATTTTAGTGCCATCTGCAAACTTACTAATCATACCTTGTACATTCTCAACCAAATCATAGATAACAAACAGCAATGGACCCAGCCTCCAGTCTGACAAGCATCCTTCCACTAAACCATCTGCTTCCTACCATCAAGCCAACTGTGCATCCAGTTGGCCTGTTCCCCCAGCATTCCATGCGATATAACCTTCCAGAGCAGCCTGCCATGTGGTACCTTATCAAAGGCCTTACTGATATCCATAGAGACTATGGTTACCGCTCGGCCCTCATCAACCTTCCTGGTCACTTCATCAAAGGACTCTAACAAATTTCGAAGCATGATCTCCCACTACAAGTCTATGCTGACCGCTCCGAATCAAACCCTGTGTAAGTAATGGGTGCAGTCAATGGTGTGCTGTCCTTCATTGTAAGATGATTCGAGTACATAAGTAAAACCATCTTCCTGCTGTTGTGGAGCCATGCTGAGAGAGTATTTGGGGCACTCTCTACAGAATTGGTCACCTTTGTAAGGAATGATCTCCTTACCACAGACACGGGTGATGGTATCATGAGAATAGAGTGAAGAAGCTGAGTGTTTAATCTGTAGAACTGTGAGAGATTAGAACATAGTGATGCTGAAACACGAAGAATGGCAGAGATCACTTATTTCCAAACAGACATTGACAGGGAGAGAAATTCATACTTTACCCAGGATTGATTGGTTTGATTTATTGCCACGTGTACCTCAGTACAAGGAAACACTTTATTTATGAGCAGTGGAGGCAGATTATAGTAAACATGGCCAGACAGATCATAGGATGGAAATAGACTTGGACAGAGTAAGGCATAACGGTTACACTGAACAGGACGTGCACTGGACAAGATCAACATGAACAAGATCAGCATTATTTGAACTTAGAGAGTCCATTCATCAGTCCAACGTGTATTTCCTAATAGTTTATATACCTACATTAACTCTCCCCACGTTATTGTGTAGTCGGCGTGTGAACCTGTACTGAACGTCAGGTTACTCACAATCCCCAACAGCCGCCACAATACCTTCCGTCTGAAACAGGTAGCCATTCCCATCAGCTTCTGCTCTACACAGAGAAAACCAGGCTGTCACCTCGGAGATGGAAGGTGCCTTCTTGAGACTTCACACATATGGCTTCCCTCCTCACCACGTGAAAACCAAATTAAAGTCCCACATGTGTATCATGAGCAACAGAGCCATGAGGAACAACGTGGAGCAGTCTGTCTGTGCAGCCTCTGCTCCAATTGTTTATCATGTTGGAGCATCAATTAGGAGACACCTCAGACTGCCGATACTGGAGATCAGACTAGAGAGTCGATTGTTGGAAACGTACAGCAGGTCAGGCAGCATCCGAGAAGCAGGAGAACCGACGTTTTGGGCATAAGACATTCATCAGGAATCGGCATCAATTACCTCATTCTGCCCCTGTGTAAGTGCATTGAGGTGGGAATGGCCTCCTACTGGTCCTGTGTAAGTGACTCAAGGGACTGACTGGCTTCTTCCTCGTTCGACTGGACAAGGCCAAGGGCCTGATTGCGTTGCTCCTGGTTCCTGTATGACAGCTCGATGTACTGACAAGTGTGATGATGCTGTAGCTTTAAGAGGCTTTTTTATCCTGGTTTCTTTTAAGAGAGAGATTGAACGATCGTTACGAAGCTGGTTAGTTAAGACCACTTGAGTAAACAGCGAGGGAGGCGTTAGGTTTATTTTAATGCAGTGAATGGGTGTGGCCAGCTCTCACAGATTAGGATCACTGGGTTTTGGTTTCTCAGTAACATCAAAAATTATGGGATCTCCACAGAGTTGGAAGCTTCACAGAATGTCTCCTGGCTGCTACACTCTCTGAATTGTCTCTAGATGCTGTTTTCTATTCCTGCATTTTCCTTTTGTGGTTATGGGAATTTCCTATGTTGGATTAGTTCATTAGTAATAGCTCCTAGTTCTATTATTCTGTTAAGCTGTCCAATAGAATTATGTTATTCTAAATTTCTCTTTCTTTGGTTTTATTTCATCTTTCGTGTTTAAATAAATGGTATTTCGCTTCACACCGAGTAGTTTGACCAGTCACGTTGAATCTGGAACAGACACTTTACATTTCCTTTAAAATAAGAAAACATTAGAGTTTAGGGTACTGCTTTAAAATATTTTCAAGGGGCTCTGGTGTGGTCCATCACACTAGCATTCTTCTCTTCCTGAGTAATAGGCTGGAGTCACTGAATGGGCTGTCCCTATTTTTCTCCAATAGTGTCAATGGGCTGAACGACTTCCTCATATTCCTGTGAAACCAGCGTGAGGTGCGGAATGAACTCTTATTTTACTGTGGCAATGTGCAGTGTCAGGCAGTGCTGTTACATGAATGTTACAGACAAGTTAACAGCACATAACTCAATGGAGTGTGGTCTTCCTGCACATGGACACAGACCAGTTCAGGAGCTGACGGGGGATAAAATGTTCTGAACATTGTGGAATCTTCAGTGACCATCCCCACTTCTGATCTTATGGTGGGGAGGGTGGGGGCGGGGAGACATTGATGAAGCAGCTGAAGATGTTTGTGAAGAGGAAGCTTCCCTGAGGATCTCCCACAGAGGTGACCCAGGACTGAGATGGTGAACATCTTCCTTTGTGCCATGTTTGACTCCAAACACTGGAGAATTTTCTCTGATTCCCATTAAGTTCAGATTTGTTAAGCTCCTTGTTGTCAACAGAAGCCTTGATATCAGGGCCAGTCATTTTTACCTGACCCCTTGTTTCAACCTCTTTTGTTCATATCAATAAGCCATGGTATAGGAGCAGCAAGGGTTTTCTTGAAACAGGTGGTATTGAATATCAGAATTTCTCTTCTCAACAGTATTCGGGGAGCCGGATGACTGAATGTATTTGTAGAGGAGGTAGATGGATATTGACCTGTCCGAGAGGTGAGGGCTATGAGGAATTGGGTATGAAAGAGGATTTCAGACCAAGAACAGATCAGCCACAATCTTAGTAAAGGGCAAGGCAGGCTTGGGGAGTGAACGACCTGCCCCTGTGTCTGATGTTCTCACATTCTGTTATTGGAAAGTTAGTGGGTGTTATTTTCATGGATGTTCTGGTATTGAATGTCGCCGTCAGGGAGACCAGAGGATTTTGTGAGCCATCACTGGGTGAGGTATGGGGGCTGTATTCATAGTGAATTTGGGTCGACAACATGATCAACAAATAGAGCACAAGTTGCAGAGAGGGGAAGCTCTGTGAAGAGAGAGGAGGTGCCTCTTTCATACCCAGCCTGGGTTTTACAATTACATTTCTCAAATCACATCAAACCATGTGGGTCAGTCTTTAGGGGCCGAATGATCTCCTCTGTTTCTGTGCACCAGGTTATAGAAGTAAGTAGCCTCTAAATGCTCCTGCCTAACAGGTTTAATGGGCTGAATGGAACACAGGAACACGGGATTGAGGGACAGGAGTGAATCATTAGATATATTGAACCTTCTCCACCAGACACTAAGATGGTGGCTGATCAGGTTGTGGTCTCAGCTCCACTTCTCTGTCAAATATTTAGCTAATGCAGCTGTCAATCAGTGTGAACATAGAGGCACAATAAACTTCCAGTGAAGTGGATTCCCACTTGAAAGGTCCATTCAGAATTATTCGTCGTTCCTCTGATAGAATCAAAGTGTCATGCAGAATGGAAACAGACCCGTTAGTCCAATCTGTTCACTCCGATCAGATGTCAAATCTGATCCAGTTCTATTTGCCAGCATTTGGCCAATAACCCTCCTCTTTCAAATACTTTTTAAATGTGCGATTGTAACCGCCTTCACCACTTCCTCTGACAGCACTTTCTGAACACACACCACTCTGTGTGTGAAACATTTATCTTCAGTCCCTTCTAAATCATTCCCCCTCTCCCCTCCATCCTAAACTCTCCTGTTCTGGACACCCCTATCCTGGGGAGCAGAGCGTGGCTGTTCAGTATATCCATGCCCCTGATGATTTTATAAACCTCTATAATGTGACTCCTCAACCTCTGACACTCCAGGGGGAAACACCTCAACCTAATCAACCTCTCCCTAAAGCTCAAACCTCCAGTCCTGGGACATCTGTGTAAGTCATTTCTGCAGAAAACTGAGTTGTATGCAGTATTCTTAAAGTGGTCTCACCAACATCCTGTACAGATACAACATGCCACCACAACTCCTATACTCAATGCTCTGACTGATTAAGACAAATGTGCCAAATGTGTTCTGCACCACTCTATCTACCTGCGACTCCACTTTCAAGGAACAATGTACCTGCAGCCCTATGTCCGTTTGTTTCTCAACACTCCCCAGGACCTGACCATTAAGTGTATAACTTCTGCCCTGATTTGCGTTCACAAAATACAAAACCTCGTCTTTATCTAAATTAAACTTCATCTGTCACTCCTTGCCCCTTTGTCCCATCTATTTGTGGTCTTGTTGTACTCTGAGATAATCTACTACACCACATTTCTGATATCGTCTGTAAACTTACTAACTATGGCCCAATGTTCACATCTAAATCCTTTACATAAATGATGAAATGCAGTGAACTCAGTCGTGATTCTTACAGCACACTGCTGCTCACAACCCTCCAGTCTGAAAAATACCCCTCTTCAAACCAATTGTGATGAGCGTCTTCTGTATCCCATGTGACTGAAACTTATTAATCTGTCTACCAATCAGAATGAAATAAGAGCTACGAGGAAGGGAGGCTGAGTAGGTTAGGTTTATTTTCCCTCGAAAAAAGAAGATGGAGGAAACTTATTGAGGTTTGCAAAATCATGAAGGGTATAGACAGGGTGGACAGAGACAAGCGTTTCCCAAGGGTGAAGGATTCAATAACGAGAGGTCGTGCTTTCAAAGTGAGAGTTGGAATGTTTAAGGGGGATACACGCGGTACGTACTTCACACAGAGGGCGGTGGGCGTTTGGAACGCCTTGCCAGCAGAGGTGGTAGAGGCAGGCACGGCAGATTCACTTAAGGTGCGTCTAGACAGATGCATGAGTAGGTGGGGAGCAGAGGGATATAGGTGGTTAGGAATAGACCGACAGATTCAGACAGTACATTTGGATCGGCTCAGGCTTGGAGGACGAAGGGCCTGTTCCTGGGCTGTAAGATTTTCTTTGCTCTTTGTTCTTTAAATGAACACCTTGCTGAAGTCCATATAGACAATGTCAACCAAACTGCCTTCATCAAGCTTCTTTGTCATCTCTTCAAAAAACTCAACCAAATTAATGAGACATGGTTTCCCATGCAGAAAGCCACGTTGACTACCCCGATCAGCCCTTATCTTCCCAAATGTATGTAAATGCCATCCCCCAGAATCCCCTCCAACAACTTACCCACCACTGACATCTGGCTCACTGATCTACAGTTCCCCGGCTTTTTGGGTCACTGTTTCCTTTTCTAGTCTCACTCCTGCACTGCTCACAACAAATGTTAAATGTAACCAGGTCAGTGGCATAGCCGATGATATCGGTCTCAGACTGGGTCAGGGTCAGTTTTAGGAACAAGTCAGGCTAGTATCTTTAATCTGCTCAAATAGCACGTTTATGATCCGAAGCAATGTTACTCAAACTATGATGGAAAGATGAATGGCAAAGTGTTTGGGTATTGCAAATAAAGATTCGATATGTCCTGTTCTAAAATCACTGACACACACACACACACACACTCACACACACACTCACACACTCTGCAATTGTAACTTGAAAGAACTTTGTCCAGATATTATCCCATGTACATTGTCCAAACTATGTCTCCATCACATTCCCTGTTCCATGTCGGTGCATCATTGCTGCTGTCATACACAGAGCCATACCCTGAGCAGAAAATGGTCTTGGTCGATTTGAAGATATGTTTTTATGTTCCTGCTTCATTAAAAATAAAAATGTCTAAGTTATTCAGAATGTGTGTGTTAAAATGAATGCATTTTTTAAAGAAATACAGAAATTGCTGGAAAAACTCGGTATGTCTGTCAGCACCCAGATGAAATTTACATGATGTAGTTGTACCCAGCCTCCACCACTTCCTCTGGCAGCTCATTCCATACACACACCACCCTCTGTGTGAAAAGGTGCCCTTTAGGCCTCATCAAAACCTTTCCCCTCTCACTTTCCACCAATGCCGTCGAGTTTTGGACGCCCCTAACCTGGGGAAAAACCTTGACTACAAACCCTATCCATGACCGTTCTGATTTTATAAACCTTTCCTGCTGTGAAATGTGACGTCAATCAACAGGAATGGCTGTACTTTCAATAATCCCGGGCCGAAATGCTGAAATTCAACACCGACACCTGTTCTTTCTCCATCAAGTCACAATTCTAAACCAGATTAATCAGTTTGTTCAGATATATTAGGAGACACTTCTGTGGGATTTACACCTAGACCTTTGTGCCCAGAGGTAGGGACACGAGCACCACTCGGCAATACCCATAAAGCTGTAACATTATTCTCCTGTGTGTTTGTCCATCAGCCTGTCCTGACATGCTGTGCCATACCTCTGCACCAGGCAGGACTTCAATCCAGGCCTTCTCATCCAGAGCTAGGAACACTACCACACAAGTTCAGGAATTGGAATCAACCCCAGAGCTCTGGCTCAGAGACATGGACACTGCCCACTATACTACCATACCCAGATTTTGGGTCATATTTTAGTGCCCGCTTCCAGCTCAGTGTGGATTGATTATAATCAGGTTACTATTACTGAATTACAAACAACACTTTGTATTATTAAACAAATGCAAGATATTTGTCTCAACTGTAGGATATTGAGTGTACTTGCTGAATATTGAAATTAACTATGAACATCTTTAATCGCTATTATCTGTAGTCTGCAATATTAGGGAAAGAAATCCCGCAGAAACACTCTGCCCAATGAAGGGTCTCAAATAGATGTTTATTACTGAACACCAGAGGCGAAGGAAGGGATTAATTTCTGACCCCAAAACACCGATCAATCTTACC
This sequence comes from Hemiscyllium ocellatum, assembly GCF_020745735.1. Lineage (NCBI taxonomy): Eukaryota > Metazoa > Chordata > Chondrichthyes > Orectolobiformes > Hemiscylliidae > Hemiscyllium > Hemiscyllium ocellatum. The sequence continues at coordinate 11,864 of NC_083436.1, read as the reverse complement.
CACCTCTAACATGTGTCTGCCCTCTTCCTAAAATCATGAAATGACACCAGGCCGCTGATTACTGTCCAGCCTCTCCTCCCCACTGACTGTGTCTGCAATCCGTCCCTCCTCCCTCTAACCACACAAGGCAAACCAAGCTTAGGGTCTTTGTGAAAATCAAGGCCGGAGTGTGCAGGCCTCCTGGAGAGGGATGGGCATTTTAAAATTGAAGGGGGAGGGGGAGGTGGCAGTCATATCACACACTGGGCTGAGGGGTGGCAGATGGAGTTTAGTCTGGATTAATGCCAGGCATTGGATTTGGTAAATCAAACAAGAACAGGACCTATACAATTAAAAGTAGGGTCTTTTGGTGGTGTTGTAGTACAGAAACCTAGGCTGTCAGGTTTAATTCTTTAAAATTTGCATCTGATATAGAAAGTGGCTAAGAAGGTGTTTAACACACTTGTCTTCATAGGTCAGTCCTTTGAGTATCGGACTTGGGACGTCATGTTGTGGTTGTACAGGACATTGGTGAGACCTCTTCTGGAATACTGTGTCCAGTCTGGGCATCCTGCCCGCTCATTCCATAGGCACACCACCCTCTGGGTGAAAACACTGCCCCTTAGGTCTCTTTTAAATGTTACCCTCTCACCTTAAGCCTATGTCCTCTAGTTTTGGTCTCCCCCGTACCCTTAACAAATACCTTGACTATTCACTTTGATATTATTGACCTTGATATTATTAAGCTGGAGAGGGTTCAGAAGAGTTTAACCTGGATGTTGCTGGGAATGGAGGGATTGAGCTATAAGGAGAGGCTGAATAGGCTGGGACTTTTTTCACTGGAGAGTATGAGATGGAGGGGTAACTTTGCAGAGATTTATAAAATAGTGAGGGGTACAGATAAGCTAAAGGGCTGATGTCTTTTCCCGAGATTTGGGGATTCAAAACAGAGGGATATTTTGAGGCGTGAGGAAAAAGATTTACAAAAGTCAGGAGAGGTAATTATTTTGGACAGAAGCTGGCTTGTGTGTGGAATGAACTTCCAGAGGAAGTGGTGAAAATAGGGACAGTTACAACGTTTAAAGGACATTTAGATCAGTATATGGATAAGACATCAGTTTGGATGGTGCTGTGAGCAGCTGCCCTCTCCCTCCCCCTCTCTGAGTGAACCCCTGTTGGTTTTCACCCTCTGCCAATGCCTGTGCAGTGGCGTGGGGAGGCCAGCAGAGGGTGACATTGCATCACTTTCAGCACCGCAGAGCACAGCCAGACCTGCCCCACACAGAGACACACAGATACAGACACAGCAATTGTTAGGGCACAGTGTGAAGCTCATCTGGTAACTTTAATTAAACATAAAGAAATGCTCACTTTACCTTGTAAACTGTTGATATATAAGTGATAGAGAACTCCCAAATTCCAGTGTTGAAATACAAAATATCAATGTATTTTTTTAACTCTGAAAGTGAACATTTTACATCAACTATTCACAACTCTGGGACCCTCTTTCTCCTAACTGCTTATTACCCTACTCCAACTCTACAGCAATATACTGTTTCAATAAGACACTTATTAAAATTACATAAACGTAATTTCAAAACCACACAGCAGCTGTTGTTTCATCTGACCTCACACCAATCTCCCTTTTTTCCATCTTTCCTGGGAAGACTGGCTCATGTTACCGGATGTTATTGAAGTGTCTCCGTTTCAGCATTCTGAAACCTGGGAACACATCCTTCCATGACACTGTCTCTCAGTTTCCCTCTCTCTGTCTATACCCCAAACCCCTCCCATGTGGTGATATTTAAACTGATACCCCCGCCATCTCTCTCTGGCAGTGATGTTCACACCCACAGCACCCCCTCGTCAGAGCACAGTGGAGATATGGAGCTGTAAATGGGTGGGAGCCGTACGTCCTGTCACTTCCAGCATGGGCTGCAAGTTTTCCCACACTGGGCAGGGATCTAACACAGTGTTACTGACCAATGCACTGGGGTGGGGTACACTGTCCTACATGCTGGGAGGGTAACTGCTCCTGGGTTACAGATCAATGCACTGGGGTGGGGTACATAGTCCTACGTGCTGGGAGGGTAACTGTTCCTGGGTTACAGATCAATGCACTGGGGTGGGGTACATAGTCCTACATGCTGGGAGGGTAACTGCTCCTGGGTTACAAGTCAGTGCACTGGGGTGGGGTACACAGTCCTACATGCTGGGAGGGTAACTGTTCCTGGGTTACAGATCAATGCACTGGGGTGGTGTACATAGCCCTACATGCTGGGAGGGTAACTGCTCCTGGGTTACAGATCAATGGACTGGGGTGGGGTACACAGTCCTACATGCTGGGAGGTAACTGCTCCTGGGTTACAGATCAATGTACTGGGGTGGTGTACATAGCCCTACATGCTGGGAGTGTAACTGCTCCTGGGTTACAGATCAATGGACTGGGGTGGGGTACACAGTCCTACATGCTGGGAGGATAACTTCTCCTGATTTACAGATCAATGCACTGGGGTGGGGTACACAGCCCTACATGCTGGGAGGGTAACTGCTCCTGGGTTACAGATCAATGCACTGGGATGAGGTACACAGCCCTACATGCTGGGAGGGTAACTGCTCCTGGGTTACAGATGAATTCAAGGGTGATCACTGCACAGGTCTCTGTGCTGGTCAGACTGTCTGGTTGACGTTTATGGATAATACAATGATGTGGTCAGTGCAGCTCCCGGTGCTGGATGGATATGTAGCCTGTGCACAGTACATCATGGTGGTGGGGTGGATAGGGCGGAAAGGTCATGGACAGGTCACGGAGTTTCTCGGAAGTTTCCGTCCCTGACATTCTATAACTGACATTCCCCGGGACGTTCTGTCCCTGACATTCTATAACTGACATTCCCCGGAACGTTCTGTCCCTGACATTCTATAACTGACATTCCCCGGAACGTTCTGTCCCTGACATTCTATAACTGACATTCCCCGGAACGTTCTGTCCCTGACATTCTATAACTGACATTCCCCGGAACGTTCTGTCCCTGACGTTGTTTGTTTGTGAACGGCCGGACGTCAGTGAATTGAACAAACGATAAGATCCCGAGGGAAGAGATCCCGTTCCAGGGAGAAGGAGACACTGTTCCGAAGGCCCCTCAGGCAGTTAAAGGGGAGAATATTTTTTCCCTGCGTTTACATTTCTCCACGACACAGAATCAATGACAATTTATACCAAAATACGGGAATCCCAAACTCCGTTTGTCTTCAGGAAACTGGGAGAGAATCCTTCAGGACAGAAATGTTTCCACCTTCCGTATTAGGAACTGGGAAGGAGTGATCTGTGTCTGCTCTCGAGTGATCGAGTGTGTGGGAATGTTCTAGAAACCATCTGTCCTTATGGATGTGTCTCTGTGTGTTTGGGGAGGGAGGGTTTCTTGTGGTTTATGTCACATTTTTGTCAGTAATTCAGACTTTCCCATTTGTTATTCAAGCTCCAATTATTTTAATAAATCCCTGAATACAGGGACACATTTGAGAATCTCACTGGGTCCCCGATCAAACGGGTCCCTTTGCCTCCAGGCTGATGGATAATGGGTTTGTTTTCCTTCCTCACAGTTAACGTAGTGACCATCTACGTCCTGCTTTATAAAGATTGTGGATTGTCTCCATGTGTCAGACGTTACCTGGCGGCCATGGCAGCGGCGGATCTCCTGGTCATTATCCTCGACCTGATCCTGAGACACATTCCCATTATTTATCAGGAACAGTTTTATTTCCTGTACTCCGTCCACGTGTGTAATATCCACGCCATCCTGGTTTATTCAGCCACTGACTGCTCTGTCTGGTTCACCGTCACTTTCACCTTTGATCGGTTTGTGGCCATTTGTTGCCAGAAGCTGAAAAGTAAATATTGCAGTGAGAAAACGGCGGCTGTGGTTCTGGGAGCAGTGACTGTGCTGAGCTGTTTAAAGAACATTTCCTGGTATTTTATTCTCACACCTTGGTATCGGCTGAATAACGATCCCTTGTTTTGTTATCAAGAACCTGTTCGATTATCCAGTGTCTGGGCCACAATCGAGACCCTCCACAACATTCTAACCCCGGGTGTCCCATTTCTCCTGATTCTGCTGCTCAATGTTCTCACCGTCAGACACATTTTAGTGACCAGCAGAGCCCGCAGGAGACTCCGCGCTCACACCAATGGGGACGCTCAGTCTGACACAGAAATGAGAAACCGAAAAAAATCCATCATTTTACTGTTTGTGATCTCGGCCAATTTCATCCTGTTATGGTCAACCTTCATGCTGTTTTCTATACGGAGCCGGATGGCGGATATAATGTATTTCTCTGTGTATCTCCATCCCTTTGTGATGCAATTGGGCTTCATGCTGCAGCTCCTCAGTTGCTGCACAAACACCGCGATTTATGCCGTGACCCAGACTAAGTTCAGGCAGCAGCTGAAGAATGTGCTGAAATATCCCTTCACCCAAATCCATCCATCCATCAAATTCCCTCATTAATCACACCATCCGGGATTTTCTCATTTCAGTTCAGTGTTTCAGCGATGGAGCAGCCTGTCGCTATGGTAACAGACTGAGGGGAGCGCTGGTTTGTCCATCCTTATCCCACAGGGGGGTTACAGGGAAACATTTCAATGTTTCTCACAACTCAGGGGCCAGTGAGAAAAGGCACCATCCCACTGACTGTATCCATCACTTCCATTTGTAACCAATAAAAATGCTGATGAAAGCGTGCCGAGCAGCAGAGGGACCGATGTTGTTGTGTGTCTTTGTGTTGGAGAAGCTGGGCTGGAGAGAGACAGACTCAGCCCCAAGTCCTGGTCCTCAGGGAAGGGGAGGGCACCGCGCCCTGAGCTCAGGAGCTGGGGTTAACTCCCTCTGTCCCTCCACTGCAGCCTGGCCTCCCCATTTCCTCTCCCCTAAAACTTTCTGCTCAATTCTCTCTCTCTCTCTCTCATCATCTCTCCTCTTCACACTCCCTCGTTTCCCCTCTCACACACAATCCCCCCAACCCCGGTTTCTCCACCTGCCCACATCTTCCCTATCCCCTCACCCTCACTCTCTCTGTCCTGCTGTCTCTGTCTCCCTCCAGCAGTTCCATCTCTACTGCATTTTCCCCTCCTACTACCTCCCACATCTCACCCCCCCCCCCCCACGCAGCCTCACGACCAACCAACCCCACACCCCCCAGTCTCTGGGTCAGAGGGAGAGGGAAGGACCAGGGAGACAGAATGTGTCTGAGACAGGGGGAGGGAGGGACAGGAGGGAGAGCGATTCAGTCAGAGAGAAACGGAGGAAGTTGGGGAGAGAGAGAGAGAGACACTGATTGAGGGGGGTCAAGAGTGAGAGAGATGGAGGGAAAGAGAATGAAAGGGGGAAGAGAGAGGGGGGGCAAGGGAGAGATAGGGGAGGGCGAGAGATAGGAGGGATGGAGGGGTGGGAGAGAGAGAGGGGAGAGGTTGAGAGAGGGAGGATGAAACAGAGGAGTGAGGGAGGGGAGGGCAAGAGAGAGGAGCACGAGAGAGGGTGAGTGGGAGAGGGAGGAGAGAGAGGGGGAGGGCGAGAGCGAGGAGGATAAGAAAGGAGATGGCAAGACAGGGGAGACCGAGAGACAAGAGGGAAGGGAGGGGAGGGTGAGATGGGGGGGAGGGCGAGTAAAAGGGGAGGGTGTGAGAGGGGGAGGGCGAGAGACGGGGAGGCCAAGAGAGCGCAGTGCATGAGAGGGGAGAGGAAGGTGAAGGCGAGAGAGAGGGAGAGAGTGAAAGAGGGGAGGGCGAGAGAGGGAGGAGAGGGAGGGGTGGGCAAGAGGGAGGGTGAGGGCGAGAGGGAGGGAGAGGGCGAGATAGGGGAGTGGGAGAGAGGGGGAGGGTAAGAGAAGGGATGGTGAGAGAGGCGATGGCGAAAGAGGGGAGGGAGGGGTTGGCAAGAGAGGGGAGGGGGTGAGAGAGGGGAAGGAGAGCGAGGAGGGCGAGAGAGGGGAGGGAGAGAGAGAGGAGGGTGAGAGAGGGGAGGGAGGGGAGCGTGCGAGGAAGGGAGAGGGCGAGAGAGGATAGGGCGAGAGAGGTGGTGGGCGAAGGAGGGGAAGGAGGGAGGGGAGGGCGTGAGGGAGTGTGAGCGCATGATAGGGAAGGGAGGGAGTGGAGGGTGAGAGAGGGGTGAGGGTGAGGGAGGGGAGTGTGAGAGGTGGGAGGGCGAGAAAGGGGAGTGCGAGAGGGAAGGAGAGGGCGAGAGGGAAGGAGTAGGGAGACAGGGGAGGGAGGGAGGGGAGGGCACGACAGGGTAAGGAGGGAGGGGAGAGTGAGAGAAGGGTGAGGGTGAGAGAGAGGAGGACAAGAGGGGGAGGGAATTAAGGGCAAGAGATAAGAGTGCAAGAGAGGGGAGGGCAAGACAGAGGAGGGAGGCAGGGGAGAGCAAGAGAGGGAAGGAAGGGAGGGGAGGGTGATATAGGGGCGGGCGAGAGGGGGTGGGCTGGAAGGAGGGAGATGGAGTGAGAGGGAAGGGAGGGAAGGAGATGGCGAGAGATGAGAGGGATGAAGGGGAGGGCAAGAGAGGGGAGGGAAGAGAGGGCGAGAGAAATGGAGAGGGCTAGAGAGGAGGGCGAGAGAGGGGAGGGACGGGGTGGGGAGGGTGAGAGAGGGGAAGGAGGTAGGGGAGGCTGAGAGGGAGGGAGAGGGAGAGGAGGGCACGACAGGGTAAGGAGGTAGGGGAGAGTGAGAGAAGGGTGAGGGTGAGAGAGAGGAGGACAAGAGAGGGGAGGGCGTGGGGAGGGGAGGGTGAGAGATGGGAAGGAGGTGGGGAGGCTGAGAGGGAGGGAGGGGGAGAGAGAGGGGAGGGAGGGAGAGGAGGGCGAGAGGAAGGGAGAGGGAGAGAGAGCCGATGGGAGGGGGGAGCGCGAGTGGGGGGGCAAGAGAGGGGAAGTGCAAGAGAGGGGGAGAGGGAGGGGAAGGCAAGATGGATGGAGGTGAGGGAGGATGGGGAGGGCGAGAGAGCGGGAGAGGAAGGGGAGGGGACCGACAGAGAGGGGAAGGAGGGAGGGGAGATCAATAGGGAGGGAGAGGGCGAGACAGGGAAGGGAGGGAGGGGAGAGCAAAAGAAAGGGAGAGGGTGAGAGAGTGGATGGGAGAGAGGGGGAGCGCGAGTGAGGGGGCAAGAGAGGGGGAGGATGAGAGAGGGGGAGAGGGAGGGGAAGGCAAGATGGATCGAGAGTGCAAGAGAGAGGTGAGGGAGGGTGGGGAGGGCGAGAGAGGGGGAGAGGGAGGGGACATAGACGTGGGGACAGAGTGGGGGACAGAGAGCTGGGGGACAGACACAGGGAGACAGAGAGAGGGGGATAGAGAGAGAGGGGACAGAGAGAGGGGGCAAAGAGGTAGGACAGAGAGAGGGGAACAGGGAGTTTGGGGACAGAGACGGGGGACAGAGAGAGGGATGACAGAGAGTGGTGGGCAGAGATAGAGGAGGGACAGAGAGAGTGGACAGAGAGAATGGGGACAAACAGGTGGGAAAGAGTGAGGGGACACAGAAGACGGGGGACAGGGAGGGTGGACAGAGCGAAGGTGGGACAGAGAGAGGAGGCAATGAGAGGGGGGATAGAGAAGGATGTAACAGAGACAGGAGGACAGACTTAGGGGGACAGAGAGACGTAGGCACAGAGGGGAGGACAGAGTTTGGGTGACAGAGAGAGGGGGGACAGAGATGCGGGACATAGAGAGGGGGGTGAGATGGAGGGGGATCAGTTGGAGGGGGATAGAGAGGGGGGACAGAGAGAGGATGGACAGAGACAGGGGGGCAAAGAGAGGGGACGGAGAGAGGGGAACAGAGAAAAGGGAACAGAGAGAAGGGAGCAGAGAGAAGGGGACAAAGAGAGAGGGACAAAGAGATGGGGATAGAGTGAGGGAAACAGAGAGCAGGGGCAGACAGAGGTAAACAGAGAGAGAGGTCAGAGAGAAGGGGAACGTGGAGAGGGGGACAGAGAATGGGGGACAGAGAGAGAGGGGACACAGAGAGGGGGACAGAGAAAGTGGGACAGAGAGATGGGAGACAGAGAGAGAAGGAACAGAGAAGGGGAACAGAGAGAAGGGGACAGAGAGGGGGGGACAGGCAGAGAGGGGGGACGGAGAGACGGAACAGAGAGAGGGGGACAGAGCACAGGGACAGGGAGAGGGGGACAGAGAGAGTGGGACAGAGAGTGGTTAAGAGAGATGGAAAACAACGATCGGGAACACGGAGGGACATAGAGGGGGGTACAGAGACCCGGGAGACAGAGAGAAGTCGGACAGAGAGAGGGTGAGAGAGCACAGGGACAGAGAGAGTGGGGACAGAGAGAGGGTGACAGAGAGAGGGGGACAGAGAGACGGTGACAGAGAGAGGGGGACAGAGAGAGGGGGACAGAGAGAGGGGGACAGAGAGAGGGGGACAGAGAGGGGGGCCAGAGCGGGGGGACAGAGAGAGGGGACAGAGAGGGAGAGAGAGAGATAGAGGAGGACAGAGAGGGCAGACAGAGAGGGTGGGTCAGAGAAAAGGAGACAGAGAGGGGAGACAGAGAGAAGGGGACAGAGATGGGGGCAGAGAGAAGGGGACGGGGCGGCGGGGTCAACAGAGAGGCGTGGGGACAGAGAGAGGGGTATCAATGAGGGGGGGTCAGAGAGGGGGACAGAGAGTGGCTAACAGAGACAGGGGACAGAGCGAGGGGTTACAGAGTGCGGGGGACAGAGAGAGGGGGGACGGAGAGACGGAACAGAGAGAGGGGGACAGAGTGAGGGGGACGGGCAGAGAGAGTGGGACAGAGAGAGAGGCGAGAGGCAGAGGGGGGACAGAGAGAGCGGCAACAGAGAGAAGGGGACAGAGCCCAGGGACAGGGAGAGTGGGACAGAGAGAGTGGGACAGAGAGTGGTTAAGAGAGATGGAAGACAACGATCGGGTGTCACGGGGGGACATTGAGGGGGGCTACAGAGACACGGGAGACAGAGAGAAGTGGGACAGAGAGAGGGGGAGAGAGCACAGGGACAAAGAGAGAGTGGGGACAGAGAGACGGTGACAGAGAGACGGTGACAGAGAGAGGGGGACAGAGAGAGGGGGACAGAGCGAGGGGGACAGAGCGAGGGGGGACAGGGAGAGAGGTTTGACAGAAAGGCGGTCAGAGAGAGAGGAGACAGAGAGGGGGCAGAGAAGGGGGAGATAGAGAGGGGAGGGCAGAGAGAGAGTGCGGACAGTGAGGAGGGACAGAGAGGGGGGATAGAGAGAGGGCGGAAAGAGTGAGGGGTCGACAGAGAGGTGGGGAACAGAGAGAGGGTGGGACAGAGAGAGGGGGGTTAGAGAGAGGGGTCAGACAGACGTGGGGACAAAGGGAGTGGTATCAGAGAGAGGGGGGACAGAGAGAGGGGCCAGACGAAAGGGGCAGAGAGAGTTTGGGACAGTGAGAGGGGGACAGAGAGAGGGCGACGGGGGGGTCAGTGAGAGGGGGAACAGAGAGAGGGGGACAGGGAGAAAGGTTGGACAGAAAGGGGGGACAAAGAGGGGGAGACGGAGAGCTGGACAGAGAGAGGGGAACAGAGAGGGGGGGAAGGGAGAGGGGGGACAGAGCCAGGGGGACAGAGAGGGGGGGAGAGAGAGAGGAGGTCAGAGAGGGCGGACAGAGAGGGTGGGTCAGAGAGAGGAGACAGAGAGAGGGGACAGTGAGGGGGGACAGAGAGAGGGCGGACAGAGTGAGGGGGACAGAGAGGGGGGACAGAGAGAGGGGGACAGAGAGAGAAGAGGACGGGGCAGAGAGAGGAGGTCAGAAAAAAAGGCGAGAGACAGAAGGGGTACAAAGAGAGAGGGGGACAAAGAGAGAGGGACAGAGATAGGGCGACAGAGAGTGGGGACAGATGGGGGGTATAGAGAGGGGGGCAGAGGGGAGACAGAGGGGGTAACGGGGGCATAGGGGTGGGGACAGAGAGTGGGAGGACAGAGAGTGGTTAAGAGGGAGGGAAAACAGAGAGCGGGAGTCATGGAGGGACATAGAGGGGGGTACAGAGACACGGGAGACCGAGGGAGGTCAGACAGATTGAGAGGGGATGGAGAGAGGGTGGACAGAGAGACATGGAGACAGAGAGAGAGGGACGGACAGAGGGGTAATGGTGAGACGGGGCAGTGATTGGGGGGGGGGTAAGGGAGAGAGGTGGACAGAGAGAGGGGGACAGAGAGAGTGGTAACAGAGAGAGAGGGACAGAGAGAGGGGTGACAGAGAGAGGGGTGACAGAGAGAGGGGTGACAGAGAGAGGGGTGACAGAGAGAGAGGGACCGAGAGAGATGGACAGTGAGAGTGGGACAGAGAGAGCGGTAACAGAAAGAGAAGGACAGAGATAGGGACAGAGACTGCGGGACAGAGAGAGTGGGACAGAGAGAGGGATGACAGAGAGAGGGGTGACAGAGAGGGGTGACAGATAGAGGGGTGACAGATAGAGGGGTGACAGATAGAGGGACTGGACAGAGAGAGTGGGGCAGATAGAGGGATGGGGCAGAGAGAGGGGGGCATAGAGAGCGGGGGACAGAGAGAGGGGGGACATCGGGAGGGGACGGAGAGTGGGGGAAAGGGAAACGGATGGATAGAGAGAGTGGGGACAGAGAGAGTGGGGACAGAGAGAGGGGGACAGAGAGAGGCGGGACAGAGAGAGGGGGACAGAGAGAGGCGGGACAGAGAGAGGGGTATCAGTGAGAGGGGTCTGAGAGAGAGGGATTCGGGGGGGCAGAGTGTCGTGCACAGGGGATGCAGAATGAGGGGGGAAAAGAGAGGAAGGGGGGCAGAGAGGAGGGGCGACAGAGAGAGTGGGGACAGAGCAAGCGGGCACAGAGAGAGGGATGAAAGAGAGGCCGGACACAGAGAAGGGGACAGTGAGGGGAGACAGAGAGAGCGCGGATGGGGGGACAGAGAGGAGGGGTCAGAGAGGGGGAACAGAGAGAGCTGAGAGAGAGGGAGGACAGAGAGAGGGCGGACAGAGAGTGCGGACAGAGAGAAGGGGACTCAAAGGGTGGGTCAGAGAGAGAGCGCGGACAGAGAAGAGGGGCAGAGAGCGCGGGATAGAGAAAGAGAGGACAGATGCGGCACAGAGAGAGGGGGGACAGAGCGAGGGTGCGACAGAGAAAGGGGCAAAGAGAGAGGGGGCAGAGAGAGGGGCACAGAGATAGGGAAAGATACGCGGGGATAGAGAGAGTGGTATCAGAGAGAGCGGGGTCAGAGAGGGGGGTGTCGGGTGGGGAAGGCAGTGAAGGACAGAGAGCGCGGGGCAGAGTGAGGGGGGAACAGAAAGAGGGGGATCAGAGAGGAAGTGGGGACAGAGAGAGGGACAGAGAGAAGGGAACAGTGAGGGGGACAGAGAGACGGGTGACAGAGAGTGGGGATAGAGAGAAGAGAACAGTGAGAGGGGACAGAGAGAGGGGTACAGTGAGGGGGGACAGAGAGACGGGTGACAGAGAGGGGGGAAGAGAGAAGTGGACAGTGAGGGGGGACAGAGAGAGGGGTACAGTGAGGGGGCGAGAGAGAGGGGAGGACAGAGAGGGGGAGAGAGGGGGAGAGAGGGGTTGGAGAGAGAGAGAGGGGACAGAGACTGTGGGTCAGAGAAAAGGGGACAGAGAGGGGGGACAGAGTGAAGGGGACAGAGAATGGGTGACAGAGAGAGGGTGGAGAGAGAAGGGGGCAGAGAGAGAGGGGACCGGGAGAGAGGTGAGAGACAGAGGGGTGACAGAGAGAGGAGTACAGAGAGAGCGGTAACAGAGAGAGCGGTAACAGAGAGAGAGGGACAGAGCGAGGGGTGACAGAGAGAGAAGGGTGACAGAGAGAGGGCGACAGAGAGAGGGGTGACAGGGAGAGGAGTGATAGAGAAAGGGGTGACAGAGAGAGAG
>NC_083435.1:49208830-49326738 GCF_020745735.1 Hemiscyllium ocellatum | reverse complement strand
TTGAGTTCCCCCCACTTTTGCTGTAAATAATTCTGTGTTTATGACATCAAAACCTTTGAGACAGGGTAGACAAGTTTGTTCAACATGGTCACAGAGTGTTCCACCATAAATAATCTATTCCTATTATCTCATGAAATTTCACCTGTCTCTAAAATGTCTTTTTAAACAAAGTGGAGTTTCCTGAGATTTACCAGGATCATCAGAAAAAAAAAAATCTTTTTTCCTTTGAATCTTAAAGAAGAAACAGATTTCGGCCGTAATACAGGTTCCCAGACACACCAACTATAATAGGAACAGGAAAGGACTACATTGTCCATATGTAAACCAAATTCAGCATGAAGCCCCTGTCAAGAAAATGAAATATAGTAATACGGAAACATGAAATACAAACAGAAAATGATGGTAGAAGCGCAACAGATGAGGAAGTATCTGCAGAGAGAAACAGAGTAACATATCGAATATGATGTGAACTGTTCTGAAAAAGTCATATTGAAATCAAATGTTAATTCTGTGTATCCCTGCTCAGAGGGTGCCAGACCTGCTGAGTTTCCCCCTCTATCGATTTCTTTTTCTTTCTGAACTGTGACAAATTGACTGATCTGAACGATATAAGTAAAGTTGCTATCTCAGTTGAATCTCGAATATTAGTTTATGGACATTAAATGAGAAATTAAAAAGTTCCTATGTTTGACAGAGCTCCAAATATCCATGACGTATTGCATTGTGATACAAAAACATTGTGAGACATTGTTGAAACAAAAACCGAAGTTCCTGCAAAACTGTGCAGAGAAAATCAGAATTAATGTTTCTAATTCAGTGGCCCTTCCTCAGAACGTGGTAGGATAGACCTGAAAATGTTGATTAATATACAGCAGAAGCTGAATAACTGTTCATGAAAACTGTTAGTAGCTGACAATAGGGGTGAGTAATGGAAGGCCACGTGAGAGCTAGGCCTGGTGTCTGGGTCGGGGGCATAGAGGAGTTCAGTCCCTAAATTATTGACCATTATTTTGAGTCTGAATGGCTGCAGGGTCCACCCGCGGAAAATGAGGTGTTGTTCTTCCAGCTTGCGTTGAAATGTCCTGGAACACTGCAGCAACGCCTGACTCAGAGATACTGGCCAGGGAACAGGATGGTATTAAACTGGCAGGCAAGTGGAAACTCAGGGTCTTTTGCAGAGGTACAGCTTGGATATTCAGTGAAGTGGTCACTCAGTCTACCTTTAGTTTCCCCAATGTAGAGCAGATCACAATGTGAGCAGCGAATGTAGTAGACCGGATTGTGGAAATGTTGGTAGGATGCTGCTTCACCTGGAAGGTATGTTTGGACCTTAGATAATGACGAGGGAGGAGGTAAATGGGAAAGTGTAACAGATTCGGCAGGGGAAAGTGAAGTGTATCTGTGGTGGGGCTGGGAGAGGTTGTGTGGCGTGGGGTGGGGGGAGTGTGGGCAGTGAATAACGAGTGGACCAGGGTCCTCCTGGAGGAAATGGTCACTTCAGAAGGCGGAAAGGGAGAGGAGGCAAATATGTGTCTGGTGGTGGCATCTCGCTGGAGGTGGGGGAAATGCAGACTGATGATCTTCTGCATGTGAATGCTGGTGTGATGGTAGGTAAGGATAGGGAAACTCTAACGCTGTTGCAGCAGGAAGAAAGAATCTGAGGGTAGAAGTGCAGGAGGTGGGTCGGAACTGGTTGAGGTCCCTGTCAATAACAGTGCTGGGGAATTCTCGGTTGAGGAAGAAGGTGGACATATCAGAGAGCCACATTTTTGAAGTTGACATCATCAGAAGCAATGTGGCGGAGACGCGGAACTGAGAGAATGGAATGGAGCCTGTGCAGGAAACAGGGTGTGAGGATGCATACTCCAGGTAGCTGTGGGAGTTGGCCGGTTATTACTGGATATCAGTGACCGGTCTATCCTCAGAAATAGAAGCAGAGATTCGAGTAAAGGAAGGGAGGAGTCAGAGGTAGACAGGGAATGTGAGGGAGAGGTGCAAATTGAAACAACGAACTTTTCCAATTCTGGACAAGAAAGAGGAGCAGCAGCGATGATAATATCTACATATTGGAGAAAGAGTTATGGATGGGGGCTGGAATAGAACTGGAAATGGAATGACCTACGTACCCCATGAAGAAACAGGTATAACTTGGGCCCACGTATGTATCCATGCACCCCCTCTGTATGGGAGGAGCAGGCTGAAGCAATGGGTCTGCATGGACAGTTCTGTTTGTGGATTTGCAGGAGGAGATAAAAGCGAACTCTGCTATCAGAGGACCATCAGCTTCGGGACTGTTAGGTGGGTTGGTGGGTGGGGGGGAGGTGTGGGCCAGTGAGTGGGAATCTCCAGATGAAATGTGGTAAGATTTAGTAAATAAAATAGCCTGATGTGCCATGGTAGATTTATGGACCAGCAGGTGACATGTGGAGGTATCTGAGAGCTGGCACTCAGCCTCTGAAATGTAGAGGTGAGTCCACCAGACTGCAGCAGCACTCCCTTATCGGCACAGGCTGAATAACACAGTCAGGATTGATTGAAGCATACAGCGTACAGTCTGTTCAGAGGGTGATAGGTTGGATAGGGAGAGGGGGAATACATCGAATTTAAGACAATTAAACTCACATGGAAAGTTCTCAATGAACATATTGAGTTCAAGTAAACGCCAGAGGAATGGATCCAGGTGGAGGGAGAGTGTTGGAGCTGGGCGAAGGGTCTATGGGATGGGGAGTGGACTCTTGTCCAAAGAAATGGACACGAGGAGAAGATGGTTGAAGAGGAGTTCAACATTATGTCGTGCCTGAAATTCATTAAAGTGGGGGCACAGAGGGATAAAGCTGAGACCTTTGCTGAGTACAGAACATTCAGCATTAGAGCGTGGAAGGTTAGGAGGATGGTGAATACACGACAGGAGGTGGGCTTGGGGGAGAGATGGACTCAGATTACAGGGCATGGGTGGGGTGGCAGGTTCAGAGGCTCATAGGCATCTCTAAGTTATTCTATCTTGTCGGCCTCGTATATCTGGCAAGCATGGAGAATGAGCTGGAGAATGAAGTAGAATTGGGGAATGGTGCAGCCTTGAGCCAATGTGATGTGATGCTGTTGAACAGAGAAAATGTTGATCTCAGTGGCAACGACACCGCACGACCAGTGCTCAGAAAGTAAATGATTGAAGATAATCTGAATCGTTACCTTATTGTAATGCTCTGATTTCATTGGGGTGACACTCAACCAGCAAGGTTTACTTTTCTGAGACTTTAGACCAAACTGTGAAAACTGATGTATCTTGATGTTATTAATAAAACAAATCCATCCATGGTTTTGGAAGGCACTAGCAAGGGCAGAGTTTATTTGTCATTCCCAATAGCTCTGGGTAAGGTGTCATTGTTCATTGAGGAAATTACGAGCACAGAATTTTCTCTGATTTCCATTAACCACAGTTTGCTGCGGGTGAATGATGCTACATGAATCAAATGCTACTTTGATGGCAAGGGAAGTTAGTCTGATCTCATCTCAACTGATATTGGAAAATAAGTTAAAATACTAAAGAGAAAAAAGGATAGAACACGGCTTATTGAATAATGTGGTCACTGTCCTCGCAACGTTTAAGGACAAACAGATGCATGGACTTCTGATTCTGAGGAGAGGTGTTTCCTATTTGGGATGAGGCTGCTTGGTTGAGCGCTGTGACACAGAGACAGAAAAAAATACGTTCCAATCTATATGGGGGAAAAACCTACCCTATTCATAGTGCATTGGACAATGACAGACATACACTATCAGACATTGGGCATTGATCATCTCAATCTCATCATTCACTGATGACCAATAGCAGCACAGAAGCCAGGAGCTCCCATCACCCCAGTTGGAAAGCAAAAATGGGTAAGAGATGGCCAGTGGAAGTGGGAGTAACTAGGGAACTGGTGTAACTTACAGTGGGAATGGCAGAAGAAAGATGTGAAGAGATATTATCTGTGGAAGAGTATGTGGCAACAGAAGGGGTATGCAAGGGAAGTAGGAGTGTAAAGTAAGATTCGGAAGGGGAGGAAGAATGGCTAATGAAGTTTGAGTGACTGGGAAAGTTTGTTTTTGGAAAAGTGAGGTTGGGTGAAAACCACCAATGTTCAGGAAAATTGGGATCTGATTCCATTGAAAATTAAGATTTGAATGCTTCTTTTTCTATCACTTGATTCTTCAACAGATTGCACATTCACGCTGTAGTTTTGTATCTCCATCAAATGCAGGTGATGTGTTTTTTTTCACTCCTGCTGTTTGTCTCAACATTTTTGAATATTTTTAACAGTATGTATTTGCTTCCAATTCTAGGTAGACATGAGAATATGATTTGA
Organism: Hemiscyllium ocellatum; assembly: GCF_020745735.1. Taxonomy (NCBI): domain Eukaryota; kingdom Metazoa; phylum Chordata; class Chondrichthyes; order Orectolobiformes; family Hemiscylliidae; genus Hemiscyllium; species Hemiscyllium ocellatum. The sequence goes on along the minus strand of NC_083435.1, from coordinate 49,322,392 downwards.
TCTCCTGCAGTTTGTCCATAACATGGAATTTAATTGAATATTTATCCTCATCACATTAGCTGATTCAAGCAATGAGTCTGTGTCCATCCTGCAGATGAAAAAATTCTTCAGTTTTCACTATTGTTACAAAGGACAGTGCCACACAAAGGCTAATGTTCCAGTGCAAGGTGCCAAACCGAAGTTCTCCCTAAATTAGGTACAAGCTTTATGAATAAGACATGCTGAGGGACAGAGTGTAAAAGGTGAATTTAACTTTGTGTCAAATGGTATTTGCAGCTCCCTCATAATAGGTGTTAACTACATCACTCTGTAAATTCCCCAAAATAAGACAACAAGAGACTGGAATTCTTAATTATTCCTTTGTAAATAACATGTGGAGAACAGGAAGGAAATCAAGGTTTGTTTGTGATATTCATAAATGATGATGGTGAGAATGTGGAAGATGGATGGCAGTGGAATGATATCTAATGGGGATGACACAAAGATTATCTGGGTGCTTCACAGTGAGGAGGACAGGGTTAGGCTACAGGACGATATAAACAAATGATTTCAATATCCAGATTTATGGCCGATGAAGGTTAACACTGATAAATGTGAGACGATGCACATCTGAATTAACAAGACAAGTGAGTACTCAAACTTTGAAGGGCGAGGGCTAAACTTGCTCCTTTTTTCTTTGCAGCAGGGAAGGTTGAGGAGGGAACCTTGTACAAGTATACGAGAGAATAAAGGGTATGGAGAGGATAAACAGACAGCAGCTGTTTCCCTTACTCTAACGGTCAAAAACAAAAGGAAACATACTTAAAGTGAAAGGCAGGGGATTGAGAGAGGATTTCTGGAGTCTGTATTGAACTGAGAGGGTGGCACAGACATAGAATATAAAGTTCCTATGTGTGGAAACAGGCCCTTCTGCCCAAAACGTCCACACTGATCCTCCAAAGAGTAATCCACCCAAGCATATTCCTCCTATATTTACACCTGACTAATGTACCTAACCTACATGTCTCTGAACACTTTGGGCAATTTAGCATGGGCAATTCACTTATCCTGCACATCTTTGGATTGTGGGAGGAAATCGGAGTACCTGCAGGAAACCCACGCGGATATGGGGGGAATGTGCAAAATCCATACAGGCAGTCACCCAAAGCGGAATCAAACCTGGGTCCCCAGCGCTCTAAGGCAGGCGTGCTAACCACTGAGCCGCATTTCTGCCCCTAATAACATGTGTCTGGAATGCATTTCCTCGGCGGGTGATTGATCAGGTAATCTCACAAACTTTAAAAAAAAACTTTGGATATGCACTTGGTGATGCAGGCTCGCATTTTCATTCAATGATTCTATGTGGTGGCAGCCACGAACACTCAGATATATTCTGAAGCAATAGCTAATGGCAGTTCCTAGTTTGTTCCATTGACTGTACTCAGTAAGTGAGCCTCCAGTGAAGTGCTGGTATTATCTCCCACTTTCTATTTAAATGTTTCGGTTTCCTTGAGTTGGTAATGTAATTTCCGGTGTCCATGATGTCATTTCCTGCCCTTTTTCTCAGAGGATGGTAGATGGAGTCAAAATTGATGTGTTTGTTGATGGAGTTCCGGTTGGAATGCCATGTTTCCAGGAATTCTTGTGCTTGTCTCTGTTTGGCCTGTCCTAGGATGGATATGCAGACCTAGTCAAAGTGGCGTACTTCCTCATCAGTAAGTAAGACATTCGTATTGGGATCATGTTTTTGTAGCTAGTTGATGTTCATATATCCTGGAGACTAGTTTTCTGCTTGTTTTTCCGTTGTAGTGTTTGTTAAAGTTCTTGCAAGGCTTATTGTTCCTGGAGCAGAACAGACAAAGATGTGAATTTATTGCGGTGCTCAAAAGTATGAAAAAGTTGCAGAGTAGAAAAAGAATACTCTGTTAGCTGGCATTATAGCATCAAGGAATTCTAATTTCAAGGTTGTCAGTAAAAGAGCTAGAAGTGAAATAAGGGAAAACGTCTTTATTTAGAGAGTTGTTACGAATTGGAATTGACTGGCTGGGAAAGTTGTGGATGAAGATTCAAAAGAGAACTGGATATATATTTGGAAATTATGAATTTAACGGGCAACAGAGAGAGGGCTGGCAAATGGGAGGTGCTTGGGAGATATTTTTGGAACTGATGCATACATAATGGGCAATGGCTTCCTCCTGTACTTTAAAGTTTTGTACTCTATCATGTGTCAGCTGTGAATAAAAGTCAGTATCCAATTATTTCACTGTGTAAATGCTCGCAAATATCTGATTATTTGGTGCAGCATAAGCATTTAAAATGCAAGTATTGCAAGGTCAGCTTCATTATGAAGTCTAATTATTACTCAGAACATGAATATTTTACATGTTGTATTCCCATTACTAAAACAAATATATCATTGCTTTGTCACAAAACTCTTTGGAAAGCTCTGACTTTTCACTGACACAATATTATGTTCGTTGCTTTTTTTTTCACTCTCCACGTTTCATATTAAACATCATTCATTCTAAAAATTGGAAGTTTTCAAATTATTATTCACTAAAATTTGATAACACAAATAATTTATTTAGTTTAATGTTCACAGTCCATGGTGAATTATTGCAATTTTTAAATTGCTGGCAAATAGCTGAAGATCGTACATTTCAGTGAGAAATTAAACTGATTGTTTATATATAAATGTATAAGAACGCTAATTCTATTTGTATTTTCAGTCGTTTTCTCACTCTGAACATGTAATCATTCAGAAGCCAACCACTTTAAAAATATTGGAGTGGCAAAACATTGCTTTGAATCCTGACATTGAATATCTAATTCTGATTACCACAAGAGTTATGTTCTTTCTTCGATAAAATAAAATGTACATACTTTATTTCTGTGTTAGAAAATCTTGACAGGAGTTTATATTTTAGTTCCATAAATATAGAATCAACAGAATTGATTGAAGAGATTCTAGTTCAGTTGAATGATTATCGTTCACATCTTATTTTTGCCCAATTCATGAAATATAGCAAACATCCGACTATCGTTCGGCTCAGTAAACTCACCACCTTGCAATGAGCTCTGCTGAAAATTGCTTCCAATAGATCTGAAATCATTTACACTGTTATTGGACCTCACAGCTGCCTGAGATACACAGAGACTCAGTTGCCTTTTCCAAAATCTGTACATTGAGTTTCTAAACTGGTTCGGGGCAGTCAGCCAAACATTACTTCAAAACAGTAATTTGGAATCCACCTTGGGCAGAGGGAGAACCCGTCAACAGACTATCACTGGTCTCAGTGTAGGTACAAATGTTGTCCAGGTTAAATACTAATGGCTGACCAGCAATCAAGTTTTAAAATTCATCTTCAGTCAGAGCCTGGCCCAGAGAGCAGACGTGTTGACATGGAGAGCCAGAATCACACCATACAAGTTACCTATAGTGATGAAATCTGACCTGCCTCCAAGATTCCATACACCTGCACCCCGGGTGAAGACGTTAACAAGTTGACAATCTATTGCAGTGCTTTGTGCCTCTAAATCCATATCCAATAAATGTCACCTTCACATTCTCCAGTATCAAAATAAAATTGTACATCTCTGTGAATGGTCAGAGATTACTACATGGATCATACAGTAGAATGTATGTGAAGTAACCAGCAGCAAACGGCAATCCAAAATCACATTAATAACTGAACTTGACGGATTCTGTCTGGTCTACGTAACCACACATATTATACTGGCTTTCAGGTGACTGTAACAATGCACACCATAACTGGAGGTATTGGCCTTGCACCCCTCCAAAGCTTCCTGATCTCACACACATCGCTCCCTCACACATTCAACAATTGATGACAATCCACAAGCTGGGTGAAACTGGAAACACAGAACAGTGCAGCACTGTACAGACCCTTCGGTCTTTGATTTTCTGTCGACCTTTGATCCTACTCTAAGATCAAACTAACCTACATACCTTTCATTATACTATCATTCATGTGCCTATGCAATTATATATACCGAATATAGTTGACATTACTCCAACTGCTGGTTGTTCATTGTACACACCCACCTCTCTGTGAAAGAGCATACCTCTGACATCACCCCTAAACCTTCATTCAATTACCTGAAAATCATACCCCGTCGAGAGTCATTTCCACCCTGGCAGAAAGTAAATGGCTATCCACTCTATCTATGTGTCTCATCATCTTGAACACCCCTGTCAAGTCAATTTCCATTCTTCTTCGTTCCAATGAGGAAAACACCCTAGCTCCCTCAAATTTTCTTTGTAGACATGCCCTCCAGTCCAGGCAGCATCTTGATAAATCTCCTCAGCAATCTCACCAAAGCTTCCACATCTTTCCTATAATGAGACAACCAGAGCTGATCACAATATTCTAAGTCTGGTCTCACCAGGGCTCCATAGAGTAGCAGCATAACCTCGCAGCTGTTAAACTCAATTCCTCGGCTAATGAACACATCCAACACATCCTTAACAACCTTATAAACCTGGGTAGAAACTTTGTGGGAGCTATGTCATGAACCATATGATCCCCCTGTTCCTCCACAATGCAAGAATCCTGCCTTTAACCCTGTATTCTGCATTCAACTTCAACCTTCCAAAATGAATCGTATCCCACTTTCCATATTGAACACCATCTGCCACTTCGCAGCTGGGTACTGCATCCTGTCAATGTTCCTGTTGCAAACTACAACAGCCCTCCACTCTATCCACAGTTCCACCAACCTGTGTTACATCATCAAACTTACGAACCTACCCTACCACTTCGTCTTCCAAGTCATTTATCAAAATCACAAACAGCAGAGGTCCCAGAACCGATCCTTACAGAACACCACTGCTCACCTAGTTCCACACTGAATACTTCCCATTTACCACTACCCTCTATATTCTATGGGTTAGCCAATTCTGTATCTAGACAGGTAGGTCTCCCTGTATAACCATGCCTCCTTACATTCTGAATGAAACTACCATGGGGAAGTTTATCAAACACCTTGTTAAAATCCATGCACTCCGCATTCACTGCTCTACCTTCTTCAGTGTGTTTAATCCCATCCTCAAATAATCCAATAAGTGTTGTGAGGTATGATCTGCCCCTCAAAAGCCCATGCTGACTATTTCTAATCAAACCTTGTTTTTCCAGAATCCTCTCCAATAGTTTGTCCAATACTGATATAAGACTGACTGGTCTGTCATTCTCAGGAAAATCCCTGTTTCTTTGCCTGAACAAGGAATTACATTTGCCACCCTCCAATCAACCGACGCTACTCCAATGGAGAGTGAAGGCACAAAGGCACAGAAATCTCTTCCGTCTCTTCCTGTAGTAACCTAGAGTGTTTCCCGTCTGGCCGAGGGATTTATCTATCCTTATGTTTGTACTTCAAACAGTCTGTATTTCACCTCAACTTTTTACTCCCTGTCCAACCAAATGATTGACTGCTTTCCATTTCAGGGCTCTGTACAGTGCTGCCTTCCTGAGCAAGTATGGTTCCCTATATCCTGTGTATTATGGCATGGAAAACATGGGAAGCTTTGACTCTGCTGCTCCTCAGATGCAGCCTGACTGGCTGTGCTTTTCCAGTGCCACAATTTTCGACTCTGATCACCAGGATCTGCAGTCCTCACTTTCTCTATTACTGAGGGCTGTCCCCTCTGCACACTGAACAGGGAACTAATCAGCAGAAACTCGTGGTATCTGGAGCAGACTGTTCAGTTCTGGAAAGTTGCATTTGATGAACACATTTACTAAAAACGAATTTCAAATTCAACAAATATTCATTCAGTCTCAGAGTTACAGTTTTGGTTCATGAATTGGACAGGTTGATAACGAACAGTGAATGACTGAAGAACTCCGAGGTACAGAGTATTCCAGGTGATATACTCCAGGTTGGATGTGCTTTACCTTGATGCTAGTAATATTATCAGACTGTCAGACATGATCAGGAAACGAGGTGACATGTGGAAGTGTGACATTTTTGCCATTACAGAGATGTGTTTAAGGGAGGTCGGGGCTAACAACTCAAAATTCTGTAGTACCAGAAAAAGAGTCAGGACAAAAGAGAGAGTAACAGAGGAGGTGATTTTGCCTTATTAATTATGGAGCTAGTTACTGGCGTAAGAAGGGACAATATCTTGAAAGGATCTTCTAAAGAGGCTTGGTGGTTAGAGCTCAGGATCAAAACCATGACAGAAACACTGCTAGGGATATATTATAGACCCCCAGATAAAGGAAAGTACGGGTGAAAGTATATAACCAAGTTATTGAGGTGTGTAAAACAATAATAGGATTGTTATATTCAAGCATTTCAATTCCAAACATTCATTCGGTCAGTGATAAATTTTTAAGAGGGGCAGGTGTTTTGAAATGTATTCCAGAGAGCTTCTTATATCAACACAGAGCAGATACAACAATGGGCAGTGCAGTGCTGGGCCTCACTGTGGGGAACGAAGCCAGTCAGCTGTTCCAGGCAGAGGTGGGAGAGCATTATAGGACCAGTGACCGTGATATCACACATTTTGACTTTGCGAAGGAAAAGACCCCAAAAATGTTAGAAAAATAAGACCTTTTTGCATTGGGGAGACAGATTTTATGGAAACAATGACAGGATCTGGCCAAAGTGCAGTTGCTTCTGGGTGAAACTGTAGAAGAACAAGGTGGGGCGGTGGTTGGGGGGGAATCATTTGTTTAAAATTGAATTGATGACAGTGTCGGCCCAGCATGTTACACCGAAGATAAAATTTAGGAAAACAAACCCAGAGAACCTCAGATGTCGACACAAATTCCGAACAGGATGAAAAGGGAAAGAGAAGCTTAAATCTGGTACCAAGTGAGCAGGTCAATGAAGGTCCGAAAAGAATATAGCAAGTGGAGGGCTAAACTTAAACAATCAGTGGAAGAGCAGAAGGAGGGGTGATAAAACTTTAGCGGGTAAGATTAGCAAGAATCCACAGTCATTTTTTTTTGGTTTATTAAGGGGAAGAGGATAACACGGGAAAGAATGGGAGTATTAGAGACTAATACTCTAATTACTCTGTTCACAGAGTCTGAAAATATGTTAAACACACTCTACAAATCGGTCTTCAGTTTGGAGAAGCAGTTCCTGGATTCAGGGAGAGTGACCGTTTGACCCTTGAGCAAATTGACACAGGAGCTGAGGAAGAGTTGGAATTTTATGCAAGATGGAGTGGGTAAATCACCAGATTAAAGACCACCAAGTCTCACATCAGTGAGAGGGAAACAATTGTAGAAAATTCGGAGGACTGTTGAGGCTGGATCATTAAATATCTTCAAGGCTGAGACAGACAGATTTTTATACAAGCGTTATGGAGGAAATCACAGGAAAGTGGAATGGGGGATTAACAAAATAATATAACCTAATCGAAGGAAAAGCAGACTCAGTGAGTGGATAGACATATTGTTGCCCCTACGTCTAATGGTGTTCTTTTCCAATAACCTTGTATTCACAAGAACATCAACCTCTCTCACTTTGGAGTGAGACACAGTTTGGAATGCAATCGAGGGATTCAAGGAATTCATAAACGCAATACAAATGGGCAGAAAGTACGAGAGGACTGCAATAACACGGATTGCCTGTTAGGGTGAGGATTTGCATCGACACAATCACCACTACCGGAAGAAAGACCTCAGCAAGACACCCTCCAAGGCCAAGAGCAGACCTGCACTGGGGAGCAGGTAGTCTGGGGCCAGGTGTCAAGGAGTGCTGAAGGCTTAAACACTACATCACTGTCGTGTCTCCTTCCTTCCCTGACCAAGATTAAATGTGGAGGGGTAGGGAGACATGCCGTTGTAGCAGAGTAAGCAGGAAGGCTTTGACATGAGAGGCTTCGGACAGCTCAGCTCAGCAAAATGTACAGGTAAACTCAAATAAAGTCCTTTTAACTTTATTGTTACAGCAGTCGAGATGGCATTTAGGGCAGTTGCACGCTCCATCTTGTGAGATGTGGTAGCTCGGGGAGAATTCCACCGTCCCTGATGGCTACACGTGTGGGCACTGCACCCAGCTTCAGCTCCTGGGAGACCGTGATAGGGAGCGACGCTGGGCGGCAAGGTGGATCATGGGTTAGCACAGCTACCTCAGAGCACCAGTGACCAGGGTTCAAATCCTGCCTCGGGCAACTGTCTGTGTGGAGTTTGCACATTCTCCCCGTGTCTGCATTGGTTTCCTCTGGGTGCTGCGGTTTCCTCCCACAGTCCAAAGATGTGCAGGTTAGGTGAATTGGTCATGCTTAATTACCCGTAGTGTTGCGTGTAGGGGAGTGGGTCTGGGTGGGCTGCTCTTCGGTGGGTCGGTGCGAACTTGTTGGCCAAAGGCCTGTTTACACACTGTAGGTAATCTAATCTAGGATGCACTGAGGGTCATCCGAGATACTGACAAATTCATAGACACGCCCCTAGTTATGTTTCTTTAATGACTGTAATATTCCAGTCCAACGTTCATCGTCCTGAGTTCATTAGCCTTACCTGTCAGTCCTGTTGTATTTAAATGAACACAATTTAATCCAACAGGCTTTCCTTGCTTCCTGTCATGTTCTAGGCAGAGAGTAGATGGGCGACCACCATGAATGGCAAAGGGAATAGGCAGGGATTGCAGGAATCCCCTGTGGCTATTACCATCGAAAACAAATAGACCATTTTGGATTGTTGGGGGCGATGTCCGTTCAGGGGAAAGCAACAGTTGCCAGGTTGGTGGTACGACCACTGGCTCTTGGGCACAGCGGGAAAGGGTAAAGGTAAACAGGGCGTTAAAGTTAAGAGGGTCGATTGTTAATGGGACAGATCAAAGATTCTGTAGTCGCAAACGGGAATCCAAGATGGTGCGTTACATCCCAGGTGCTAGGGTCCAGGATGTCTCCAAGTGGCTGCAGAACATTCTCAAGGGGGAGGGTGAGCAGAAGAAATCATTATGCACGTTGGCACAAATGATATCCGTAGAAATAGGGATGAGGTCCTGCAGCGTAATTACAGAGAGCTAGGAGAATCATTTTTAAAAATACCTTGACAGTGATAATCTCCTGAGAGGGAGATTAACGTCAGAGACTTGCACTGAAGGGGATTCCAGTATCTTGCGGCCAGTTTTGCTCGGGTTACAAGGGAGGGTTTAAACTAGATTGGCAAGTGGTCATATCCTCAAGAGCAGGGAGGCAAGTGGAAGGAGATACAGTAATCAGAAATAGTAAGGTTAGGCTGGAAAACGACAGAGAGAAAGTAATGAATTTTGGATTAAATTGCATCTGTTTCAATGCACGAGGGCTGACAGGTAAGGCCGATGAACTCAGGGTGTGGATATGTAGGTGGGACTGGGATATTATAGCCATTACAGAAATATGGCTAAGTGATGGAAAGGACTGACAGCTTAATGTGCTAGGGAACAGGTGCTTTAGGTGAGACAGAGATGGTGGAAGGAGGGGAGGGGAGTTGCATTTCTGATTAAGGGGAGTACCACAGCAGTAATCAGAGATAAAATAACTGATGGATCACCCAATGAGGCTTTGTGGGTGGAGTTAAGAAATAGGAATGCAATGGTGAGGTGTTGGGGTTGTAATATAGGCCCCCAAAGAGTCAACAGAATGAGAGTAACAAATATGCAGGGAGAGAGGGGAGACCTGCAGGAGCAATAGGGTTATCATACTAGGGGATTTTAATTTTTCTAATACAGACTGGAACGGCCAGAGCATTAAGGGATTTGATGAGATAGAATCAGTTAAATGCATCAGGAAAGTTTCCTCAAGCAGTATATAGAGTGTCCTACTCGGGAAGGGGCAAAACTCGAACTTTTCTTAGGAAATAGGGCTGGACAGGTGACTGAATTAATAGTGGAGGAGCACTTTGGGACCAGTAACCATAGTTCTATTAGTTTTCATATAGTTATGGAGAGGGACAAAACTGGTCAACAGGTTCATGTTCGAACTTCGGGCGTGGCTCAGGTACAGGCAGCTGGGATCAAGGGAATCCCTGGAGGTATATAAGAGATACAGGAGTTCACTGAAGAAGGACATCAGTCGGGTGAAAAGGGGGCAAGAAAGAGCCTTGGTGGAGAAGATTAGGATGAATCCAAAAAGGTACTTAAATATATTAAAAGAAAAAGCAATAACTGGAGAGAAAATAGGACCCATCAAAGACCAATGTGGACAAGTATGTGTGGAACTATAAGAGATGGGTGAAATCCTCGACGAATATTTCTACTCTATGTTTACCGTGGAGAAAGACATGATGACTTCAGAACTTGAGGAAGTTAGTCTTGAGGAAGCGATATCTTAGGGACAATCCATGTCATAGTAGAGGAGATTTGGACGTACTAGAATGTTTGAAAGTGGATAAATCTCATGGTCCTTACCCGATATATCCAAGAACACCTCAAGTGGCTCCAGAAGAATTTCGGCGACCCTGGACTATAATGTTGATCATCACTGACCACAGTGGACGTCCCGGAAGACTGGAGGGTAGCAAATGCCATGCCCTTATTCAAGGAGAACTGCACAAAAAAAAGCCTTGGAACTACAGATCAGTAGGTTTAACATCCGTGGTAGGTAAGTTACTTGAGAAGGTTCTGAGGGATAAGATGTACATGCATTTAGAAAGACAGGCTTTGATTAGGAATAGTAAGTGTGGCTTTGTGCGAGAAAGTTTGTGCTTGACAATTTTCTAATGTAATTGGATGAAGTGACCAGGAAGATTGACTTGGGTGGGGCAGTAGACGTCGAAACATGTGATGTTGGAAAAGCACAGCAGGTCAGGCAGCATTTGAGGGGCAAGAGATGTATGTTTCGGACATAGGCCCTTCATCAGGAACGTCCAATACATCGATTCTCCTGTTCCTATGATGCTGCCTGACCTGCCGTGTTTTTCCAGTACCACACTTTTCGACACTAATCTCCAGCAACTGCAGAGCTCACTTTCTCCAAGGGCAGGAGATTTAGTCAATATGGATTTCAATTACACCAGAACAGAATGAGGCCTTTCAGCCCCTGGAGCATGATATACAATTACAGGAGGAGGCCAATAAACCCCTCGGGTCTATAAAACTGTAACCAGATCATGCAGCACCAGTATCCAGTTACACAGCAACAGGATCAGTCTATTCAGTTACTTGAAGTCAGTAACACAGGAAATGGAAGAGGCCGCAAAGTGACTGGACTATGGGGTATACTGGAATAAAACCAGGCTACATAGCCCATCAGACCTGCACTTCCATTCAGTAAGTCAGGGCTGATCTTCACTCGGCCACAATTTCTCTTTTATGCCCAATTCTTTGTAGCCCTCGACTCTCTGACGGGTCAAAATCCACTGACACCCACTCGCACACCCCAAACATTTCAGTGATTTGGCCTCCCCAACTGTCTGGTCCCAACCGTCACTACACTCTGAGAGAAGGAAACACTCCCCACACATATAACTTGGCCTATTGAAATGGATAGAAGATATGAACACAGCGTAAAGTGACTGGCCCTGATATCATGGCAGTATTTGATTGAGCGAGATGTCAAGGAGACTGAACAAAATTTAACTTGATGGGAATTAGTTGTAAACTCCCCACTGGTTGAATCATTCAGAACACAATGGGGCTGGTGGACATCAATCCTCCCAGTCCCTGGATATCTCTGTGGGCAATCCTCAGGGTAGCTTCTTCGGCATAAACATCTTCAGCTGCGTCATCAATGTCTTTCCCTCTGTCATACGATCAGAGGTGGGGATGTTCTGTGAAGATTATACAATGTTCAGAACAATGAGTCACCTCCTAAGGTACTCAGGTATCAAATCTGGACAACATTCAAGCTTGTGCTGCTAATGTAAAGGTAACATTGATCAAAAGCACTGCTGGACATTAAACATTTCCATGGTTAAAAGAAAGAGGAACTCCTTCAGCAACTCTAGCTGGTTTCACAGCAATAAACGAAAGCCATTCCACCCATCTGATCTGTTGGATAACAAGACGTGCAATGCGTTCACTCACTCCTGCCTATTACACAAGAAGACAATTTAAAAAAAAGTAGATGTTGGAATCCAAAATACACACGCAGGAAGCTGGAAGAACAAAATAAGCAAGGCAGAATCAAGACGTTGAGAACTGAACGCCTTGGATATAACCATTCATCAGCACTGTGGATGGGAGTAAGGGCGTCTATAGATAAAGTGGCGGGTGAGGAAGGAGGAGGCAGAGTGGCGAGGTGGGGGATAAGTGAACACAGATCAAAGGTATCAGCGGGTTGGTGATTGGATGGCTGAGTCCAGTTGGTAGGTAGCTGGACAAAAGCTTGCTCAGAGGAATGGAAGGGAGGGGAGGGTCTGGGAAGGGAGTCGGGGGATTGGAAGGGAGGTTATTTGCAATTGGAGAATTCAATGTTGAATCCCCGGGGTGTAGGCTGCACAGGAGACAGATGAGATCTTGTTCTTCCAAATCATGGTTTGGTTCGTTGTGGCAATGGAGGACGCCAAGGATGGCCATATTGGAAAGGGACTGTGAAAGAGAATTGAAATAGGAGTAATTTAGCTAGGATTACTACTACATTTTAAAACAGACAAAAAACTTTATTCATAAAATTACACAATGAAACACAAAGAACAGAATAAAGAATCACGACAGAATTCAACCTATTCAACTAGATTTAATTATGCTGTTCCGAGCATACACAACTGTCCCAATAAACAAACACCCAATAAAAACCAGTACAAACGGAACATATACTTCCAGGTTGAAATTGAAGGTCAGAAAAGAGAGAGAGTTTCCACACAGCTCCCAGATGAACTTACGAGTTCAAAACTCAACTGAAAACTGCTCATCTCAATTCAGTTCAGCAAGTTCAGCTAAAATAGCTCACCACTCTCCGTTCATTATACTGGTCACTTATAAAGCATGTCCACTTCGGCCTGAAGTCTCATCTGTTTCCATATAAACAAAAGGCCTCTAAAAGTCCTTTTCATCTCTGTACCAAACCAGACTGATCGGAGCTTGGCCCCGTTTTATTGTCCCTGCGAAAAAAACCAAGGATAGAGTCTCCTTGAGCCAAGGAACAGCTTTTTGACAAATAAGGGACTTGCTTTGTGACATGTCTCCCCCACTAAAAAAAGAACCATCAATGCTAAAAGATGGCTGCATTTTTAACCCTTCAAACCCAGTTAGTAGTCTCAAAACAGACAGATACACTATGCTAACTGTAAACATTTAAACATGCACAAACCCTTTCAAATTCAGGTCACCCTCCACCCACCACCGAACACCTCCGTATTTCATTCGAGTCTCAATAACTCATCAGCTTTCACACTTTCGCGACCTTCCACATGCACAATTTTCAGATTGAATGGTGCAACAAGAAGCTCCATCTAAACAATCTGGCATTTTTGTCCTTAGTTTTTCCCACAAATGTGTTGTGATCAGTGTATACGATTGTCTCAGATGCATTGCTGGTAATATAAACACAGTTATGGTGTAATGCCAACACTAACTTTAAAGTCTTTTCCTCCACAGTTGAACATTTCTGTTGATGAACGTTCGACTTCCCAGAATAATACCCGATGGGTCTTTCTATTCCCCCATCATCCTCCTGCAGGAACATCGGACCAATACCCACATCACTGGCAAAGATAGCCACCTTGAAAGGCTTCGTGTAATCTAGTGTAGCTCATTCTGGGAGCAGTGTTAAGGCAGTCTTTAGGCTGGAAAATGCCTTTTGAAAGTCCTCTGTCCACTGAGAGTTCTTGCCCTTGACAATTTGGTGAGTGGAGCCGCCGCACTGCTTAAAGTTTGGCACAAACTTTCGGTAAAATCCAGTCAATCCCATGAACTGCATATTTCTTTTTGTCGACGGTGTGAAACATTCCCCAACTACTTTCGTTTTCGTATCTCATGGGGCCATTTGTCCATGTCCAATAACGTGACCCAGGGACGTGACTTGGGCTTTCTCAAATTCACTTTTAGCTAAGTTTACCACCAAGCCTGCCTTCTGAAGTTGATCGCACAAGTCCGAAAAATGCTGTAAATGTTCCTTCCATGAGTGACTAAAAACCACCTGGTCATCAACGTAGACCACACAGTTGGGTAATCAGGCAATGACCTTATTATCAGTCTCTGAAATGTGGCTGGATCATTTTTCATACAAAATGCCACAATTTGAACTGATGTAGTCCATTTGGCGTTATGAAAGCCGAAATTGCCTTTGCTTTCTCTGACAGAGGTCCGTGCCAGTAGCCTCTGAGCAAATCCAACTTAGAAATGTAAGTAGCTTCTCCCACATTTTCGACACAGTTCTCCAAACATGGAATTGGATCTGCATCAGTCTTTGTAATGTCATTGACTTCGTGCTAGTCCACACATGACCGTTGGGTACCATCTGGCTTTGGTACCATGACTATATGTGAACTCCAGTCACTGTAACTCACTTCGATTATGACATATTGGAGTGTGCGCTCTATCTCCTTCTGAACCTGTGCCAATTTTGGAGAGTCATGCCCATAAGGATGTTGCTTAATCAGAACAGCATCTCCTGTGTCTACATCATGCACAATTATGTTCGTACTTTCCAGTTTATTGCCGCATATCTCTCCACAAGATAGTAAAAACTCTTTCAGGTCACTTTTCTTTTCTTGTGTAAGGTAACTTAATAATTTATCCCAATTTTTGACAACTTCCTCATTCTCCAATTTGATTTGAGGAATGTCCAATTCAGAATCCTCTGAACTTGGTTCTTCCTTCTGTGCTGTAATCATTAACACCTTCTCCTCTTGCTTTCCTTCCCTATCAAAATACCTTTTGAGAATATTCACATGACACACTCCGTGAGATCTCATCCTGTCTGGAGTCCGTATCAAATAGTTCACCTCATACAATTTCTTCCCAATTTGATAAGGTATGCTAAAACTTGTTTTTCAAGGTTCAACTATTACTGAAAGTAACACCAATACTTTACTCCCAATTGCAAAATTGCCAATTTATGATTTCTGATCCACTTCCTGTTTCATTGTATGCTGCAATACTTTTAAATGCTGTCCACCCAACTCTCCAGCTCTATTTAATCGTTCCCTAAAATTTGACACATCATCCAAATGTATGGTCTCTGAATTTTGACTTATTAATTTCTCCTTAACCAATGTTAATGGTCCTTTTACTTTATGCCCACAAATTAATTTAAATAGACTGAATTTGGTCGATTCATTCTGTGCATCTGTGATCACAAATAGTTCAAAGGGAATATCCTTATCGCAATCATCTGGATAATCCTGACCATAAAACCTCAACATGGTCTTCAGTGTTTGATGCCATCTCTCTCATGCACCCTGTGATTCCAAATAGTATGCAGTAAATTTGAATTCCTTTATTCCAAAGTTATCCATCATCTCCTTGAATAGTTCGGATGTGAGTTTTGATCTGTCTGGATCTCTATTGGTAGTCCGTACCTAGTAAAAAATAAGCATTTTTCTACAACTCTTTTAGCTGTGATGCTACATAATGGGTCTGCCCCTGGAAATCTAGCCGACACATTCATTATTGTTAATAAATACTTATTTCCACTTTTTGTTTGAGGAAGCGGCCTACACAATCTATCAAGACTCTTGCGAAAGGTTCCTCAAATATTGGAATAGGTATCAAAGTTGCAGGTTTATTCCTGTCTGTGTGACATGTTTGAGACATCTGGCAAAATTCAACTGCATCTTTGTGTAGTCCAGGCCAGTGAAAGTATCTTTGTATTCCAGCCTGTAATGTCCTAAACCCGAAATGATCTCCAAGTGGTAGCTCATGTGCCACTCGCATCGCCTCCTTTCTATACCCAACAGGAAAAACAATTTGAAGAATTTCTGTCCACGCCTGATCTGCTTCAATGTGCGCTGATCTCCATATCCACATTAATACATCATTTGTTAAGTAATAACACACAGGAATGCATTCATTCTCTTTCTTGCTAAATGTTTTTTGATATAACTTTTGTAACTCCTCATCTTTCTGCTGTAATTCAATCACCTTAGCAGCACTAAAATACTTTCATGTTTTCATACTTGCTCCTTCTGTTCCACTTATCTGGTCAAAAAGAAACTTTCAGATAATCCTACGTCAGCTTCCTTATCTCTGCCTTTATCCTGCTTCAACCAGTGCATCTGTGATCTTCTGATGACGTAATCAGGAAAAATTCCTGGATAATCATTCTCCAGGTCCTCAGTTGCCTGCATCTCCACTGGCTTTTCAACTAGAATAGGCAGCACGCCTACCAGTGAATCAGCTATATTATTTGCAAGGACAAATTTTATTCCTGGAGCTGAGAGTTAGGGGTCCAGTACTCCTACCACACATTCTCCACTCTTCTCTGGACTCCATCGCCTCACCTTACATAACTGAGCACTTTTTGCCTCACTATGAATTCCTATTTCCAGCACATTTTCTGGCAATAGTCTCTCAAGAGTGCATAAAGCCTCACCCCTCAGCATTACAGACTGAAAATATCCTGTGTCAATTAATATGGGATCCTCCTCACCAATTACTCCTGGCCTTTGTGAATCAACTTTACCCTTCCATGTAGATTTTTTAAAGCAGGTTTAGCACGTCCACTAGTCATCTTGTACACTCTGAGGCAGTTGCCTAACTCCCCCTATGCTTTTTGTTACTAGTTCAACGAAACCTCCTGGCTTGTCTTGTTATCCTACAACTGGTGTTCTCCCAGCTCAGCAACACTGTGAATTTGTGTGGCCCACTTTATTACAATGAAAACACCATAGTATTTAAACTTCTTTGTACCCGTCAAGGTTTTCTTTATTACCGTGGTAAATTATCCTTACGTTCTACACTGTGATCTACCTTTCCCTTTGCACGTGAGGATATCTCTGCTCCAATTTCTGTCCCTCAGAGACCAGAACTGGTTCTGGAAAGCAAATCAAGTTTATGGACCAGTTCATAATCATCAGCCATTTCAGCAGCTAACCTTGCTGTTTACACTCTCTGCTCTTCCACCTGTGTTTGCACTACTTCAGGCAGTGAATTTTTGAATTCCTCCAAATACTAACCTCTCTAGGGGCATTATAGCTTTGCCTGAATTTTAAAGCTCTTATCCAACTATCGAAATTAGCCTGTTTGATTCTTAGAAACTCAGTGTCGGTTTGACCAGGATCCTCATTAGATTCCTGAAAGGTTGCCTATGTTGACTAATTTTTTTTTAACATCTTCAGACTCCCCAGATACCTCCTCTGATAGGGATGTGAATACCTCACCAGTCCTACCTACAAGTTTCGTTTGGATCAATAAAACCCACATTGCCTCTGGCCACTGCATTTGTTGAGCCAACTTTTCAAATGAGACGAAAAGATCATCACATTCTTCTCATCAAGTTGAGGCAATGCTTGAACATAAGCAAACAAATTCTCACTAGCCTTCCGACTACCAGGGGTTGCTCATCCACACTCTCTTCCTTACTAAGCCCACCATCAGTAGTTATCTCCAGTGTTTAACACTGACTTCGCTTTTTCAGTAGAGACAGTGAAGTCTGCAGATGCTGGAGATCAGAGCGGAAAATGTGTTGCTGGAAAAGCGCAGCAGGTCAGGCAGCATCCAAGGAACAGGAGATTCGACGTTTCCGGCATAAGCCCTTCTTCAGGAATGATTCCTGAAGAAGGGCTTATGCCCGAAACGTCGAATCTCCTGTTCCTTGGATGCTGCCTGACCTGCTGCGCTTTTCCAGCAACATATTTTCAGCTTCCCTTTTTAAGTGTCAGTTTTTGCTATTCAAAAGCTCTCTCTTTCTCTCTCCCCTGCTGCTTTCTCTTTTGCCATTCTTTCTTTTTACTCTCTGTTCTGCTGCTCTCTCTTTTCCCCCTTCTTCTGCATTTTATCGAAAGTCAACTGTTTCATTTTGGCTGCCCTATCCTTACGTCTCGCTGCTAACTCAAGTTGTTTCTTTTGCAACTGAATTCTTGCCATCTCTATAGATTCTGATGGTTTCTCCAGCAAGTTTAATTGACGAGTCACTTTCCTCAACAGATCTCCTTTCCTCAACAGAAGCAGTCAGTTCCAATTCCAGCTTCTCTGCTAATTCTTGCAAATTTGTCTAATTCACTTTTCGTAAAATATCCAAAGTCACTGTATGCACACTTAGGAAACGTTTGGTGACTGAAATAGCCATTACTATTCGAAGCTTTGTCAACCCAGTCAAACGAATACCCGAACTAAAGACACTAGCATCTCCCACTCGCTGTTGAAAATCCAGCAATGAGCCTCCAGTCCGTTATGGATGAGGCTAGACCACTCAAAACATGCTAAAGCAAGCAGCCTAGAGCATAACTTTGCAGTTTGTTTTGGTAATTATCCAATGAAAATTACCCGGAGTAATTTAGCTAGGGTGACTACTAGATTTTAAATCAGAGAAAAACGTTATTCACAAATTTACACAATGAAACACAATGAACAGAATAAAGAACACCTACAGAATTCAACCTATCCAGCTAGACTTAATTATGCTATTTCAAATACACATAATAGTCCCAATAATCAAACTCACTTGAAATAACGTCATAATGGAATGCATGTTTCCAGGTTGAAGCAAAATGGCAGAAAAGAGAAAGCGTTTCCACACAGCTCCCAGTTGAACTTCCCAGTTCAAGACTCAACTGAAAACTGCTCAGTTCAACTCAACTCAGCTAGCTCAGCTAAAAGAGCTGACAACTCCCCGTTCATTATACAGGTCACTTCGAAAGCATGACCACTTTGTTCTGTAGTTTCGTCTGTTTACATATAAATAAAAGGCCTTTGAAAATCCCTTTCAAGTCTGGACCAAACCAGACTGATCATAGCCTGGCCCCGTTTTATTGACGCTCTGAAAAACATCAAGGACAGAGTCTACTTGAGCCAATGAACAGCTTTTAGCAAAAAAGAAGGATTGGTTTGTCACAGAGAAGACAGGCTAGTGTTCTGTATGGAGGTCAGAAGCTGGTGGGAATGGCTAATACTGTCAGAGTGTGTCTGATGACAGATTTGTGAACAACATGACGTTCAATGCAGGGTCACACAACAACTGTACATCCAGTCGGTGAGATTTCATTCAGGACCTAGAGATCTCTCTCAACCAACATTGGGGCTCCAAAGAGCTCCGTCAATTATTACAGAGTCATAGAATCCAGTAGCACGGAGACAGGCCATTAGCACAAACCCGTTCATGCTGATCAAAATGTTCATCCATGCTTACCCCATTTCCCTGCGTTTGGCCCATATGCTTCTAAATCTTTTCTATCTATATATTTGTCCAAATGCGAAGACACATATCATGGAAAACATGTTATATCTAATGCTATCCGTGTTTTGTTTTGGATATAATGAGTGTTGATTGATAACACTCCAGTGTTAATGCAATCACGTTTTTATTCTTTTTGTAGCATTACAGATTAAACACTTATTTCCTTCAGACTCTCCTCATGGTACCAACACTGCAGGGAATTGTCTGGTGAAACTCCACTACACCACCTCTCTGTAGCAAGGAGATCATTGATTATAAATGAAAGAAAATACTGCCTCAAGTACACTCCGCAACTGCAGGACGGTATCTTCACTCTGATACTTTAATCATTTTGTAATGAACGACACTACTCATTGTTGTGCTGATTACTTGCTGAGTCATAGAGTCATAGAGATGCACAACATGGAAACAGATCCTTCTGAACGACCCGTCCATGCCGACCAGATATCCCAACCCAATCTAGTCCCACCTGCCAGTGCCCGACTGTTCTTTCGGGATTCTGTTATTGCCTCATGATCAAGGACATCCAGCTCCTTTTCACCAAGAGCACTTCCCATCATCTCGCCTTCTCATAAATACAAAATGAGAAGGATTGCATTCTTTGCCAATCATTTATTTGCCTTATGAAGCAAAGTCACACCAACAACAACATCACTGTTGCCATTGGAGTTGATTGGAGATACTGAGGAGGCGATGATCCAGCTGTATTATCTCTGAGTATGAATCCAGGGAATCAGGTAATGACCCAGACACCGGATCCGAATCCCACAACGGCAAATGTTGGAAATTGAATTCAATAAAATATCAGCAATTAAGAATCAAATGAAACAATGAAACCATTGTTGATTGTCCTACCTAGCACCCTAATGCACTTCAGGAAAGGAAATCTACCTTTTTCAGCTGGTCTTGCTTACATGTAACTCCACAGCAATGTGGCTAACTCTCAGTTGCAGTTTGAAATGGCCAAGCCAGCCACTCAGTTATATCAGTCACTTCAAAGCCTCAAAGAAATGAAACCGCATGGACCTCAGCACTGACTACTTACAGCCCACAGACTGCAGTGGGTCAGGAAGGCAGCTCAACAAAACCTTCTCAAGGACAATGAGGAAAGGGAATTAAATACTGGACCAGCATCCCATTAATAAATAAAAGAATATGATCACACTCAGGGAAGAGAGAAAAACAGACATGAAATCTTTAAGCGGGAACTTTGACATATACCTTACATGGTCATTATTATCAGTAATATGGGGACAGGAGAAACATAAGTAAGGTTTAATTTCATTTTTTATTTCCATCTCAGCTGATCATCAACAATCTCTGTGCTTCTTTCTCTCTAACTCTCTCTTTCTCCATCTATTCGACTTAGTCCTTCTCCCCTTCATAACAGATGTCGATGTCACCAACATCAATCACGCTATTTCCCAACTGTGTTCGTTTCTGATGTATGGTCATTAGAATCGAATTGCCAATTCTATTTTTCTCTCGACCCGAGGGGGCTGCCAAATTTGCTCAGTTTGTCTGGCACTTTCTCGTTCTTTATTGTTTCTGATCTGTTGCATCATATTTTGCTTTTTTTAACCTTTAATTTTGGTATTACTTGGAATGTCTGCATCGCTGACAGGGGCAGCATTTTTTGACCAAACCAAATGTCATTTACTGCGAGGTTATTTTTTCAGGCAGTACAGAACCAAGCACATTGCTATGGGACTCACATAAATCTTAAGCCAGACCAGATAATAACGCAAGTTCTATTGACAAAAGGGCATCAGTGAAATAGATAAACGTATGGACAAAATGCTGGAAATGTTATGGTTGTTATTTCCAATTCCTGTCTTTTGTATTTACTTTCGGACATTGTCTGTGATAGGACGTGTCTTTCTGTGTAATAGCCTGTGCATCTGAATTACATTTCTTCCGACATTACTGTGCTGAGAGAGTATTCCTGACATTAAGTTATTTTAGAGACAAGAACAAAGTTGCGATCGAAATATTTGCAACTGAAAGAGTGCTTAAAGGAGAGGTGTAACCATAATGTCTGAATTTTACCAAAGTATAGATCATGATTTACTAAGCGTCAGCATCGAAGCCAAGGTGGTGACTGGGCATATAATCGAGCTGGTAGTAGATAGGTTTGTGATGGACAGAATACCGAGATGCAAATTAATTTTATTTATTTTAATTCGGTATTGTGAACAGTCTCGTTCTCAGATGTTTGTGAGGGCGGGGGTGTGGGCGGTTCTGAAATTCGTGGGTAATCAATGGAATTTGCATTTGAACATGAAGACAATAGTTTCCCTCTTTGTCAAATATCAATAACAGAAATAGTAACGAAGTTTGCCATGGTTAAAGAGATTAATACATGGATAGAGATGAAGAAACTTACCAGGAACACCAACAATAGCGAGGATAGGATAGTAACCCGCCTGGACAATCATCAGTGCATCCCGTATTCGATATCGTAATGGAAGCCAAGACATGGAAAAATAGTAAAGACGCGAGGATAAACCCCTGTCCATTGTTGCAGCATTCCAGTCTAATGTTCTCAGATTCTGATCCATTAATGGATCATTCCAGACTATTCTCAGATGTTTAAATCTCCTTTTTCTGTCTCTGCAGCTGCTGATCCCTTTGAGCACTGGAGTTAATGCATCTGCTGCTACAATGGCATAAACCATTGCAAGAGATCCCTTACTAATAGGAGACGGAAAACATCCAGTGACATAGCTAGGATCCATGGAGACTAGCATCACTCACAGTCACTGAAAAAACAGCTCCATTTAACCCCTTTCAGTATGGTTCTTTCAGTTCACAAAAACTACTGGACTGGATTGAATGTTGGCACCGTTGGCTATTGATCACATTTCCCATCAACCATTGCTCTCGTGAATTTAGTAGTGAGGGAGAATGATGCACGTTTTCTTATCGCAGGCTAGATGATTCTGCTGCGTTGTCCATTTGCAATACTGTAACCGGTTGAACATCCAACCACCACCACCCTCAAAAACCACAATCTACATGCTGTTACCGTGCAGATCTCTCCTCGACTAGAACAGGCACCAGCCAATATGCTGACAGTGGATATATTTGCACTGCAATACATAGGAAATGTGAATTTGCCTGGGCATTCCTTTAATTGGTCTAATAAGGCAATTTTATATCTTCAACATTCAATGTGCTTCAGCACTTTTTTAAATATAAACTCACAAATACCTTAACACACTTTATTAAGCACAAGTTTCTTCACATTCTCCTCATGGTAACATCATGCCAGGGTTTAGTCTGATGAAGCCCCTTTGCTGATTAAACCTGTAAAAAATGCATCTAACAGTCTCTCAACAAAACACTATCATTGGGAAAGATACATTTACTTGGTACTTTAATCATTTTGCATGACCAGCCACATATCATTTACGTCCTGCTGTGTAAAGAATCTATTTGTGACTTATGACCAAGCACATCCAGGTCTCTTTCAACAACAGCACTTCCCAACCTCTCACTATTTAATGAACATAAACGTGAATGATGATATTTGTTTTTCATATCTGAAATATCTTGCAAAGAGCTATTGGCCAAACACAAATCCTTCTGATACCCCAAAGCCTTCACTCCAGATAATTATACTACTCTCTCCATTCCCTCGATTATCCAACTTTTAATACATTCGGTATATTTCACCCGTACCTACCCATGGACTCTAACATTCCCCACTCACCTCTATTCAACCATGTCAACCGTCTTTTGAAAATTCAAATGCTTCATTTCTACTGGTTCTCAATTGTCGATGTTACAACGGACAACCTCCACAATATCCAGCAGGTTTATCAAAGATCAAGATCATTTCCCCTTCCTGAATCTAGATTGACTCTTCCAAATCATGAAATTATTTTCCAAATGTCTCGTTGTCACATTTCTTACAAAAGGGTACAATGTTTTTCTTACAGCTTACATCAAGCTAACTACTCGTTAGTTTGTTGTTTGCTCTCTCCGTCCTGTTTTAAATATTTAGGTTTACAATCGCTGCTTTCCAGTCTGGAGGATCCTTTCCAGAATCTAACTAGCTTTGAAGAATAATCAGTAATTCTTTCACTAGCTCTACTGCCACCTCCTCAATACTCCGGGATGTAGCTCATCAGATTAGCAATATACCAATCTCAAATTCAATGAGGTTTTGAAAGACGTACCTTTTATTAATTCTAATTTCCTGCTGTTCCTCATTTTCACCAGTCACTCTGTTCCCCTGTATTTCTGGAAGTTTCTTTCTGTATCTTCCTCAGGGAGATGGACACAATATATTGCTCTCAGCAGACAGATGGGTTCTGTCAGCCAGTGAATATATTGGAGGACTGCACTCCGGTGATGATTGATATGCTATTCACTCCTGCCTGGAAAGTTCCAGAATTAATCCAGTTTAATTCAGGATGAGCATCAGCACAGTCCTGTCACAGGTGTGAGGCTACACAGTATACTGAAGGAGGGGACACAGCTCAGTGACCACCTCAATTTTGAAACAAACTGGTTTCATACCTGACACTTGGCCAACTTAGACAAATGTCTCGGGAAACCCCAGGAAAGATAATGCACTGTCTTGCACCTCCCTATTTATGGAGCTCCCCTTCTGTGGAGCCTCATCTCCATTTGTTTACCATGGACCCAGACACTCTTAATGCAGTGTATGGAGTGGGGTCACCAGACCCAGCAGCTGACAATATAAACCCGAGATAAGCATCCCCAGAAACTCCACTGATTTTCCAATGACAGGAACAAGTCAGTTCCCCACACGGAACGTGCACGCGCTCAGTGTTGAAAATTATTTCTACTCCTGAGTTTCTCTTCCTGGCTGAGAAAGCCGTTGCATCTCTGCACACTTCCACACTAACAGTTTCTGTCTCCAAAGAATCAGTTGACAATGTAACATTACCTTTCTCTATATCTCAACAACTATGAGGGCAGCACCAGTATTGCTAAAGGATTTGATCATCACACTCAGAGAAGAGAAGTACAGGGAACCTACCTCACTTTAAACAGGGACATATCTAAATGGATGCGATATTCAGGAATATGAGAAAACGGGGAAATGTGAGAATAACTTGCCATTTTGTTTACCTTTCAGTTCATCATCAGCAATCCCTTTGCTCACTTTTCATTTCTTTTCTTCTCTTTTTCTGGCCATTTCGCCATCCATTCAATTTAAACCTGGCCCCCACCTCTTTCTCCAGCCTAACCATCCATGATACCAGGATAAATAATATTATTTCCCAATTTGCTTTCAGTTGTGAAACAGGGTCACTGGACTCAAACCGTTATCTGCATTTCTCCTGACAGAGGCTGCCATACCTGCTGAGATTCTCCAACACTTTCAGACGATGGAGAATTTTATTTTCGATCTCTAGCACCCACCGTTCCTTGGTTTATTTCACCTTTCATGCTGTTGTTTCTCGGGATGCCAGCATCACGGGCAAGGGCAGCTTTTGTTGTCCATCCCTAATTGTCTGTGACTACGCGACCATTTGTCAAGAAAAAATGGAGCCAACAAAGTTGTTGTGGGTCTGAAGTCACACTGCGTTCACACTGGGTACTAATGTTAAGTTTCTTAGCAAAGACTATCAGTGAAGTAATAAAAATAAATCTTAACGGTTTCTGGTTTCCATGAGTGAAATTAGGTTTCATTCCAATTTTTGTCATTCGAATTTAAGCTCTGTCATCGGCTGTCGTAGGATTTTACACATTTCATTGGAGTCACAGCCCATGCCTCTGAATTACCATCTAGTTACCTGATCACTCTGATACAGAGTCCTTATTGTCTAGTCCATATTCCTTAGTTTCTGCCAGAGAGAGATGGCGGGGAAATCAGTTTAACTACCAACAATCAAAAGGACTTTGGGGAAAAAAGCGAAAGGGAGATTGAGAGACTATTTCATGTAAGATCGTAGATTTCAGAATGCTGAAATGAAGACATTTCGACAGCATTCTGCAACATGAGCCAGTATTCCTAGGAATGATAGGTGAAGGGAATATTGGCATCAATAAAGATGAGGGAGAGTTTTAGATGAACATTTGTTCTGCAACTGTGTAACTGGATGGGGTTCATCAGACTCTTCGACTCATTGGGCTGTATCTAAAAATAGTTTGTCTCAGTGACATTTTTACTGAGTGTGACAGAGGGATTGTCTGTAACAGACTGAACTAGTTTCATGGTGCTACCTTATCGAACTCACCACATTAACTACCCACTCAATCTCATATTGTTCCTCGCATTCAATACCACCCCGATTCTCCAACGCACTGATACCTCTGGCTATTCTATGATCACTGACACTGGTGCCATCTTTCAAAGGCCAATGGGCACACTGTTGTACTTCCTCAGTTTGGAGCCACCCTGCACAGGTGACCCCGAGCATGGCAGATAAGGGGAACTAACATCACGGTTTTTCAACAGGGGCACAGAGGTCCTAGTGGATGGGCCAGTATGGGGGTCCGTTCTGTTCTCAGAGGAGGCCTGAGCATGGTCTGAGCTCACCAGCCAGCTCAGTGCAGTACCTGCGGTCTCCCTCTCTCCCTCACACCCACGCACACACTTTGAATATGAATTCCAGGTAGTGTTCCTAAGAATTCCCATTTTCAGGTGCAGGAACTTTCAGTCATTCAACCTCCTGGGTTCCTGCAAAAATATGCACCTATTTTATATCCAATCACAATTAGTAATTCTGGCTATTTTACTTTGTCTCATTTTATTGTATTCAGCCAAACACTTCTAAACACTTGTCCTGTTATGAAACACAATTTTGAGCATATAACTTTTTATCCTCAGCTGTTATCTTGACCGTTATCTGAATTGTACCATTTTCCTTGTTATGAAAGTTTATCTTGCCCTTTGCCTGTGCCTGTTTCTGTCTGTAACAGTTACACTGTCTCCCACTCAGTTGGCTGGACGGCTGGTTTGTGATGCAGAGGGAGGCCAGCAGCGCAGGTTAAACTCCCCCACACTAACAGGGGTTACCATGAAGGGGACACTCCCTCAACAAAGGGCCATCGAGCATGGTCAATCCACTCTAAGCTGCACATCTCTGTACTCTGGGAGCAAACTGGAGCATTAGGAGGGAATCCACACAGATATATGAAGAATGTTCAAACTTACCTGAGTTTGGAATTGAACCCAGCTCCTTGGTGATGTGCGGACGCAGTGCTAACCACATATCCATCATAGTCCTCAGTTGGTTCTCTTAATTACTTGTAGCTGACTGAAGAAATCCAACAGGCTTGTTCTGATAACTGAACCTGACCCAATCTTAGACTTTTATCATCGGTCATATTGCCAACCTGGTTACATTCAATATTTGTGGTGAGCAGTGGAGGAATGGGACTAGAAATGAAAACAGTGACACCCTCCAACCTCAGTCAGAACCGGAACGAGGAGAAATTCACGAAGTGGGAATTCATTCAAGTGGGAATTCTCTCACCCAGATGATTGGGAGGGCTGAATCTTCATATTATATCGAGGCTGACTATGTCTGATTTTCCATAGACAGGTGAATCAGGGATCATTGTGAATCAGAGAAAAGTGCAGCTGGGAACACAATGAGATGAATCATGACCTTATTGACTGGTGGAATAGTTTGAAAGTGCCGAATGGCCCAGTTGTGTCTGTCAGCCCTATGTTCTGATGTTCCATTCAGCCCTTCGGTCCTGCTGTGCAGGAGCAGATTGAGGCCACTTCGATGGTTTGGTGTAGATTGGCAAATGTATTGGAAAATCCAGGCGGAGTCAGGCAATGACGCCCTTCCCCCAATCCCTCTTTTCAGGCTTCTCCTCTCTGTAACTTCTGCTCCTGATGTAGGTCATGTTACAGGCCCAGATTCGCATTGAAAACAGTCCCCATTCCCCACCCAAGGTCAACTCAGACAAATCCTCTGCTGTCTGTGAATGCAACATTTTACATCATGACTTCCAGAAAAATAGTCAATTATTTTCCAAAAACATAAATAAGAACGTAAGAAATAGGAACCTGCGCTGTCATTCAAGAAGAATATGGTGGATCTACTCCACTGCTCAAATCCACTTTCCTGCTAACCCCTTGCATCCCTCAGCTCGCTGAGATGTCACAAACCAATCCACCCATCTGTAAATACAATCAGTGACCCAACCGCCACAACTCTCGGGGTTAGGAAACTCCAGCCATTCAATTCCTTCTGAAAGAAGACATTACATCTCAGCTTGAAATCGATATTCCTTATTCTGTATCTACAAGCCTGACTTCGAGACTCTGCCCTGGTGTGGAATCACATTCTCAACACCGACCTTGTCAAGCCCCCTCTGTATCTTGTCGGTTTCTGTAATGGCACCCTCATTCATTTAAACCACAATGAATAATTGCCTCAGCATTTCCGATGTATTCAATAGTTCAATCCTTTCATTCCAGGGACCAGACTAATGAACCAACGTTTCCGCATCAATATGCTGCCATTATGTTTCATACACAGAAACACACCACTCCGTTGTACTGCTCCTTTTTGGAAGTTCACTCCATTTAATAACAGCCTGCCTTATGGTTGTCAGTGTCATCCTCAAATTCAAATGTATATTGCACTCAGCTCCCACTGTCAGGAGCTGAGTGTATCTGTTGTAAGCAGCTCTTGCCATCGGACTGATATTTGTGGTACTCCAGTAGATACTTTTTTTTCATAAAGTTCGATGAGGCGTGACTCTCCGATTTCTAAGTATTAACCAAATGTCATCCCATGCTAATGCATTATCCACCATACTATGAGCTTCTGTCTTGCGTAGGAACATTTATTTAGTGACATCTTGTGGAAAATCTCTGGAAAGCCTCATGTCTACCAGTCCCCCTTTATCAAGGCCACTTATTGCATTCTCATGGATTTCCAGAAAAACTTTGCATGATTTTACAGGCAAAATATAGTTCGCCTTTAACAAGACCATGCTGACTCTGTGTGAAGCTTTTCTAAATGCTCTGCAGTCCCTTCCTCAATAACAGACTCTCACAGAATTCCAGCAATAATGGTTAGGCTAAGTGGTTCCTGCTTTCAGACTCACTCGTGTCTTGAATACAGGCGCCACATTGGAGGGTCTCCAGTTTCACTGGGTCACTCCTTTAATCCAGAGAGTTATGGAGTATTTCACACAGAGCCACCAGTCACTCTGTGACCATTTCTTATAAAACCAGCTATGAATTGCTGATGACCTGTTTACCCCTGGTCTTACCTGTTTGAGAAATGCCTTGTTCCTTCTGTTAGAGACTCCCCTCCTATTACTATTTTGTTTGCACCATTGAAATATTTACAGCACCTTCCCCTGTGAGGAACGATGTAAAATACTGGTGTAAATTATCTGTCTGTTCACTGTATCCAGTTCCCCAGTCACATCCTCCAAATGTCCTCAATATACTTTCCTGACTTCCTTTATACCAAAGATCACACACACCTCTTTAACTCTTCTCACACACATGGAAAAGCTCGTGCTGCTTGTTTTTATATTTCTTGCCAATTTGCTTACATCATATCTTTTCTTCCCTTTTCTTCGCTTTCTATATTTATACAGTCCTATCGCATACAATCACACTCTTTGGTCCAACTTGTCCATGACGGCCAGGTTTTCCAAACGAAACTATTCCCATCAGCTTGCATTTGGCACATTTGCCTCTAAACGGTTCGCATTTATATATTTTTCCAAATGTCTTTTAAATGTTGGAGCTGTACCTGCATCTGCCAGTCTTCCTCTGGCAGCTCATTCCATAAACACATCACCCTCTGTGTGAAAAAAAAGAAGTTCCCTCTTCCTCCCTTTTAAATCTTCCCTCTTCCAGCATAAACCAATGGCTCAATGATTTAATTTTCCTATCCTGTGGAAACGATCTTGGCTTTTCAACCTGACCATGCCTCCCCTGATTTTGTAAATTTCTATAATGTCACCCCTCAACCTCCTACTCTCCATCTGATACTAACTTCAAGAACAAGCATTGCAAGTTAAGCACTGTAAATTTGAAACAATGTTAAAAGTGACGGGTAAACAGCCCTCGGCCCAAACTTCGTACTGTAATTTGCTTTCTTCTTTATGTTACAATACTAAGGCAGCATGAAAATCTTACTAGTGCCAATAAGGCGGCAAGCACCTGAATTCCTTTGTCTGATTCCTGTGATGATTTCTACAGTGAAAATGTATCTCAGGCCAGATCTATG
Source organism: Hemiscyllium ocellatum (assembly GCF_020745735.1). Classification (NCBI taxonomy): domain Eukaryota; kingdom Metazoa; phylum Chordata; class Chondrichthyes; order Orectolobiformes; family Hemiscylliidae; genus Hemiscyllium; species Hemiscyllium ocellatum. The sequence continues at coordinate 49,292,980 of NC_083435.1, read as the reverse complement.
TAATTCTACATCTTCAACATTCTCCCTCCTGGCCTCCATATGGCTTTGTTTGGTTGTGTTTTCTTTATCTTGCACTCAATAGATAGAACCCCTATCCTCATTCTCATCTTAATTCAAACTCATTTTATATCATGTTCTCGTTCACCACAGCGAAAAGCCTGTTCATGTATTGTCACACCCTCAGTTCCCTGTCACCTACGCCCCCCCCCCCCCCCACCTCTGGCAAGGAACTAAAATGCCCAGTTTCCAAATCTTTTCAGTTATGAAGAAGTGTCCACTGGACCTGCTTAGTTTCTTCAGCAATTTGTGTTTTCAACATTATCCAAAGACGTGTGTCGAATCTGCTCAAAAGCCCTGTCCAGCACAGAGCGCTGTACATTGGGAAGTGAACAAAAACGCAAAGTGCACAGGTTCATTGGCTCTGAAACGACATAAGGCTGGCATCACTGACACGACAGAGGTCTTAATCATGGTCGGGGAGAAAAAAGCAGAAGAAAAAACATTCACTTCAAACGTGGAAGATGGTATTACTGGAAAGAAAATGATTCAGATTGATATGTTAAAGTATCTGAGTAATATAACAAATTGGAAGCGTGACATCAGGGTGAGATCCTCAGCAGAATGAGATTATGAAACTGGATGTGCTCTCACATCAGAAACCAGGTTAAGTCACTGAGTACAGGGCTGATGGGTGAATGGGTCTCGGTGTGAACTGTATGAAAGTCAGTAGAATTGATTTGCAGATATTGCAGCTCACACTGGGTTATCGTGTGATGCTGTAGATCTCAGCAGCAGCCGCAACAGAATTGCATTCAAACACAATCCATAACTTTTACCCCAGGATAATCCATCACTGTACCATTATTATCAAGCCGATCTATTGTTCAGTGACGAGTTTAGGTGAACATGCCAGAGTCAGAACCATGTGTATCTAAACCCGATGATAACCCACTAAAGCTACCACACTTGCCTGGTTACCTTATAAACAGCAGAACTACCATGTGATGGAGAGGGGGAAATGATCCCAAGACAAACTGATATGGTGGAAAATCTGCAGTCAAGCCACATTCAGTCATCAATGTCGATGGACTATTAAACAACTTACAGGAGGAGCGAACTCCACAAATATCCCTAGCCCTGCACATCAGTGTACAAGACAAGGTTGTAGTATTTGCACCATCCTGAGCCAGAAGTGTTGAGTCGATAATCCACCTCACCCTCCGCACGATGCCCACGGAATCACAGATGCCAGTCTTCAACCAAATCGATTCGCTGCACGTGACATGAAGAAACGGCTGAACACAGTAGATATGACGACGGCAATGGGCCCTGACCCCATTCCTGCAATAGGAATGAAGATTGTGCTGCACAACAAACCATGTCGCTGGGGAAGCTATTTCAATCCAGCTCCAACTCCGACATCTGCCTGGCCAAGTGGAATGTTCCTCAACAATATTCAGTCCCATAACAAGGGAATGACTACAGTCTGACCATTTACCACGCCCTCAGTCCCGTCACGATTATCACATTGGTGGGAGTTCTTTTTGACCGAGCTGTTAAGCAGCACATAAATAATGTGCTCAGTCTGGTTTCCTATAGGTTCCCATGTGGAGATGGTGCTGTTGTGCAAATGTCACTGGATTACTGGTCCAGACCGGGATAATGCTCTGGCAGCTGGTGGAAGTTAAAAACAATTCACAAAATATCGAGACATAAAATCTGGTGCCAGTAATATTGGCCTTGAATCTAATGTCCATTGTAAACATCTGTTCCTTCCCAAATGTACTTTCAGGAAGTGACTCTCCCGTGCTTCCTGGTCTGGCCTACAAGTGTCTCCAGACACACAGACATGTCATAAACTCTGCAACGGTCTCTGAAGCGGCCAAGCAAGACACTCAATTGTATCAAATTGCTCTGAGTTCTTAAAGAATAAAACCAGACAGAACACGGTAACAAGCTTGGTTTTGGAAAAGGGAACGGGAAACACAGTCCTGTCGACCAGACAGATGCTGCCTTCATAATGTTTGAGAGCTTGTGACAACAATGACAGAGCTTTCCCCCAGACTGCACAGAAAGATCAGGAAGGGAGCAGGGTATTAGACACTTTTAGCTTTCCTTGTTCCAGCTCATGGAGACAAGTTCACTTTTACAACCCTAGTTAATGCATTCTTCAGAAGCTCATCAATTAATGTCTTATGCTGCTTAATTATTTACCGTCCAACCCATACAATCACAGACGCACTGGCTCTGTTCTGTCATAATTACAGCACGATATACATTAGTTCCACTTTCCAAAATGAGGCCCACAGCCAGGTATGTTATGGCACTTCAAGGGCACGACCACGTATTTATTAAAGGTTGTGAGGTTACCTGCCCTCTCAGGAAGTGCATTCCCGACCCCAACAGCCTCTGGATGAAAACCAATCGTCAAATCCTCATTAAACATTAAACCCTGCACTTTAACATGGTACTCTCTTGTTCTTCGCCCTTTGACTGAAAGGAACAGCTGCTGACTATCCATGCTGTCCATGCCCCTGGTAATCTTATCCTTCTGAAGCACATCCCTCTCAGCCTTCTCTGCTTCAAAGTAAACAAGCCGAGCTGATTTACTCCATTCAAGGGAACATTCTGGTGATTCTATACTGCACCCTGTCCAGTGCAATCACATACTTCCTGTTTTGTGGCTCCTAGAACTGTAGATAGTATTCCATTTGGCCTCACCAAAGTTCCACACAGCTCTTGTAATCTGTGCCTCCATGAATAAAGTTTAAGTTTATGGTCGCTATGCTTTGTCAACTTGTGCATTAACTTGTTTAATCACATTCAGGGATGTTTCCAGCACACTCTGAGCTTACTATTGTGCTGCTATTCATTGAGTCCTCCCCTGTCTGGTTCCTTCTTCCAAAGTACATCACCTCATATTAATCAGGGTTACATTCCATTGGCCATTGATCCACCCATTTGATCATTCCATCTGTATTTTCCTGTAATATAAGGCCTTCCTCCTCGCTGCCAACCAACCAGCCAATCTTTGTGTCAAACGCAAACTGATTTATCACACTCACCCTAGTTCCCTCCAAATTCACAGCTGCATCATTTATGAATGCTACAAACAATAAAGTTAAAAATCACACAACACCAGGTTATAATCCAACAGTTTTATTCGCACGCACTAGCTGTCGCAGCGCTGCTTCTTCATCACGTGATTATGCTGTTCGAAATGTCGTGTTTAAATAAACAGTTGGACTATCATCTAGTGTTCTGTAAATTTTTAACTTTGCCCAAGCCAGTCTGAAATGGTCTATCCTTTGCCTGCAATAATTTGCCTTAAATGAGGAGTAGACAGCCAGAGAAAACTCCTGTTTATTTCCAACTTGTCATATGTTGAGTGACTTCTCTAAATTTCACTATGATCACCTCTCATTCTTTAAAACTGTAAAGAACACAGGCCGAGTTTCCTCATCAGGCAATCTCACCACCTGAGGGATTAATCTGGAGAATGTCTATTGCACACCCTCCATTATATCCATTCTCAGTTTGGGTCACCAACACTGGACTCAATACTCTATGTACAGTTTAATTAGCAAGCTGTGAAACTGCTTCAGCATGACCTTCTAACAATGTTCTGATTCTCTTAAATGAAGGCGAACCTGACTTTAACTTTTCACTTTTATATATTCCTCCAATTACCATTCACATTACTTTATATATGAATTCACTGCATGAGATCTTATTAAAAAGCCTTCTGAAAATCGAAATACGCCATTTCTATTTTGCTATAAACAAGTTCAAATCATTCTGAAGTTTGCCAAGGATGAAGACTCTGTCAGACTCTGTCAGACTCTGTCAGTGCATACTGATTCTCTCCAATGTTGCTGTTAATTTCTAAATATCCAATATCAGATCCTACATAATAGGTTCCATCAGTTTACCTACAGATGTCAAGTTAATTGGTCTGCAGTTCTCCACAATATCTCTTCTTCCCTTTGCAGATGCTTGAATCCCTTCCATTCATCTCCAATGCTTGGAACACATTTACTAACTTCCAGCCTCTGCAGAATGTACAGGAAAATAAAACATTCATTGACAGCACAATTAGTGTTTCTATTGCTGACTTATTTCTAATATTTTGATACGAAGTACAACTGGCTCATCAGACTTAGCAATGCTCAATCCAGCGACAATACTACTATGCTAGCCTTCAACTACTACCTTGTTACTGATATGAATTGACTTGATGTCTTTAGTTCCACAAGTTCCATGTGATCATTTGGTATTACTCAGCGATTTTATGGATCTTCCTCCTTGATGACAGATGCAAAGGAACTGGTTATTTTCTTGGCCATTTCCCTGTTCTCCTCAATAACCTCTCCTCTCCTGATTACAAAATTCCATATTTGACGCTGCTTTTATTTTGTTTTCTTTGCAATACAGATTGTAGATTTATGCAGTCTTTGTGTTCTTCTTTCACAGAATCATTAAAAGCCCACAGTGAGGAAAAGGCCTTTTGGTTCAGGAAGTCCACCCTGCCGCTCCGAAGAGTAACCACCCAGACCCATTCCCATCCAATTCTACATTTTGCGACCTAATCTACACATCCCTGAACACTGTGCAAATAAGCATGACCAATTCACCTAACCTGTGTGAGGAAACCGGTGCACCCGGAGGAAACCCACGTGGACATGGACAGAATATGCAATCTCCGCACAAACAAATTTCTGAGAATTCTCTGGTTGCCACAATGTCTAAAATTCTTCTGGGCTCACTTCCTATGATTAATATCATCTTCAATTTAATCTTCATGAAGACACTTGCCCTTTCTTTGGTGATTTTACCTTTAAGAAATAGACATTTTTTCAGACATTGCAGGATTTCTGTAGATCTCCTGGTCCTGAACAGGTGTAGCCAAGAACACAGCAAGAGGCGAGAGAAGATATTGCGGGGGCCCTGGCTGATCTTTTTCCATCACCCCTGTCCATGGGGGAGGTCCCAGAAGACTAGAGGGTCGTGAACATTGTGCCCTTGTTCAAGGAGGGCGGCGAAGAAGAACCTGTAAACTATAGACCAGTTAGCTTAACAACTGTGACATGTAACTTCCTTGAGAAGGTTCTGAGAGATAACATATGCATGCATTTGAAAAGACACGGTTTCATAAGGAGCAGTCAGCACTGCTTTGTGCATTGGATATCATGGCTCATATTTCTTTCGCGTTCTTTTGAGGAAGGGACCTCAAAAGGTGGTAGTTGGTTGACGTAGTCTATCTAGTTTTCAGAAAGGCCTTTGATAAGATTCCACACGATAGGCTGCTCTGAAAGGTTCGATGGCATAAAATTCAGGGGGATCTGGCAAATTGGATGCTCAATTAGCTTGATGGGAGAAAGCAGAGGCTAATACTGGAAGGATGCTTATTGGACAGGAGGCCTGTGACTAGTGAAGTGTCTCAGGGGTCGGTGCTGGACTTATTACTGTTTATTATCTGTATCAATGATTTGGATGAGAATGTACAAAGCATGATTAGTAATTAGGATGATGGCAATAAAATAGGCAGTACTGTGAACAGTGAGAAAGATTATCAGAAATTTCTGCAGGACCTTTATCAGCTGGAGAAGTGTGCCGAGAAATGGCAAATAGAAATTAATATAGATATATGTGGGGTGTTGCATTTTGGAAAGTCAAATGCAGGTTGGAGTTTCATGATGAATGTTAGACCCCGAAGGAGTGTAGGGAACAGAAGGACATTGGAGCTCAGGTCCGTGGATCTCTGAAAGTAGTTCCACTTAGACACGGCAGTGAAAAAGGCTTTTGGCACACTGGCCTTCATCAGTCAGATCATTGAGTATAGAAGTTGGCGAGTTATGTTGCAGTTAGACAGGACGCTGGTGACGCATGCACTGGAGTATTGTGTTCGGTTTTGTTCACTTTGCCATAGGAAGGATGTGATTAAACTGGAAAGAGGACAGAAGAAATTTACAAGGATGTTGCCTGTATTCGACGGTCTGAGTTGTAGGGAGAGTTTGGACCGGCCAGAATATTTTCCTTTGAGTGTAAGAAACTGAGGGGAAATTGTATAGAAAAGTATAAAATCATGAGATGCATGGATAAGGTGAATACACACATTCTTTTTGCCAGTTTTGGGAATCAAGGTCTAGAGGACATCAGGTTAGAGGTGAAAGAATAAAAAGGATCCTGAGCGTCAACTTTTTTATGCAGAGGTTGGTACACATATGGAATTAGCAGACAGCGGTTTGGTTGAGGCACGTACATTAACAACGTTCAAAAGACTTTTAGACAAATCTGCGGATAGGAAAGTTTTAGAAGAATAAGGAGCACGGGCAGGGAAATGGAATGAGCAGGATGGACATTTTGGTCGCACGGAACACTTTGGTCCAAAGGATCTGTGTCCAAGCTGCCAGGCTCCATGGTTCTATGACTATAACAACATTGCTTGTCTACCACTTCACGCTCAAACATTCGATATTGTATGCAAGCGCCATGTAAAATACAACATATTAACGTCTCTAGTCCTCAGAGCAAGGTTATTAATGAGTCCTTCTGAGCACACAATACCAAATCGAAAATAACCTGCTCTCTTGTTAGAGTCGCAACATACTCTTCAACCAACCTGTTTTACGCTGATGGAATTTCTTTTTCACAACAATAGCAGTCACTTAATTAACGTAATTTAGATGCAATTTAAGATCATTCAATAATACTGCAGCACCCGCAGTATTTGCATCTCTAATTTCTACAGTATACAATGCACAGAATTTGCACGAGAGCATTTGTTTAGATACATAATACACCAATGCTTGTTTCTCCTTCCTATTTGTAAGATCCACCCAAACTGATTCTGTGGAATCTGAGGGACAGGGTCTGTGGCGTTATTAGTGATAGACTTGGACAAGACATTCGGGGAGGGTCACCTCAACGCTGACATGATCTGAAGAAATGACCAGCATCACAGGACAAGCATCAATATCCTCTCCACTCTGTCAGGTTAACTGTTACCGTACTCTCTCTGCTGCCTCACACTCACTACCTGTTATCGCACCTACCCACTAACAAGGCGCACACTCGATCTCCAAATAAGGCTCACGCACTACCACTCTCACTATTGAATTCAGCACCTTTCCCACCCCCCACCCTGTGCTCTCTCTCTCTCTCCCTCCATTATACTTCCAACACTAATAACACTGCATGGATACAACACTGCAGACTGACTCCCTCCGGATTCCTCACCATTCCCCCTCCCCCTCCACCTACACCAGCTCTGAGAGCAGGGCCACACACCCCCACCATCACTCCTCCCCGCCGTTCTCCCATTCCTGGAGAAACGGACTGTAATAGGAGAGAAAGGACCAAGCCAGATGGTGGAGCACCCGATATCTGACCCATCCTCCACACCCCCCCACCCCGCGCCATGTGAGGAGGACCCTGGTACGAGCCGGAGTGGACCGGGACGTGTTGTATGCAGATTCTGTGACATCCATGTCCCTCCAACTGAGTAAAAAACAATGTTCAGTGAAGGGCAATTCGCACTTTAACCACTCTGTCTGTTCTCACAATTTTCTCCCTCCCAAAACAACAAATATCTCATTGCAGAGAGATACAGACACAAAAATATTCAGAGACACATGTGAACACGCTAATATATTTACACTCACAGTATTTACACGGAGATAGAACCGCACACAGGTAGTGGCATACGGAGACATAGACAGTCGCACACAAATAGGCTCAAGCACAAGTAAAACGCACAGGCTAATACACAGATAAACCAATGTCAGCACATAAATACACAAACACAGTGACACATCAACAAACACACACAAGTACACATATGGAAGCACAGAGACACAGATACTCGTGCTTATAAGACAGAGATAGATAAGTCTTTGATGAATAAGCATGACAAGAGTTACAGAGAGTAGGCAGGAGAATGTTGTTGAGAAACCTCTAAGCCAGTATTAAATGGCTTTCAGAATCGATGGGCCGAATGGCCTAATTCTGCGTTTTTAATGCCCGTGCGGTGTCATGCTATCAGTTATTCTCTTCCTTGGAGAGAAGCAGAGAATGAGTTTAATACATATTTGATTGAGAAGAGTCAGTGGTCCTATTGGACAGATTTAGGGGGTTGAATGGTTTATATCTATGCCTAATGATTCTGTCCTTGTGTTTCAAAAGAGGTGGCGATTTCATGTTAGGTTAACACAGTTTAAAATAACAGGTCCCGCACTGAAATAAGTTCGCCCCTTTCACTTTAGTGCTGTACTATGTGTAGGGTCCTCATTCTTAGGGAGCAGTGAAGACTCGGTTATTGAAGATATTCAAGACTGAGCTCGACTGATCTTTGCTGGACAGGACAGTTAATATTTATTGGGAACAGACAGGAGATAGATGGTCAAACACAGATCAGCCGTGAGCATTCTGACTGGTGGCGCTGAATAGCCAACTGCTGCCCCTAACCCATGTGTTCTTCCCTCAATCCACCCTCGATGCTGTTCCAGGGTTATACTGCTGCCACTACCTCATGCATTGTGCCCTCCATCCACCCGTCGAAGCTGGGACAGAAGTAGGGGACCACCTCATTCAGCCAGTCTTTATCGTTACCATGAGACTGGAGAAGACCATTCTGCCTCGTTAACGAGTTGCAGAGAAAAACGAAACGAATCATTTTAGCTCATTGAGTACATTTTACTGCACAGCAGGCCATTTAAACTGCCTGAACTGCTACACAGGAAGCGGTTGCTAACAGTCAATAGAGAGAAGACGTAAATGCTTATTTTCACATTATAAAACTGTAACTGGTGGAGTGCCTCAGAGATCACTATGAAATAATCAACGATCAATATCTGTATCAAAGGTCTGGAGGAAGGGTGCATATATCAATGCCCAATTAGCTTAAACGCCAAGCTGGTCATCCAGTATGTTATCAAATGGAGGTCGTGTGTCATCAATGTGATAAAGGAAAAGGGAGGTTAGTGAGCAAAACTTCAGCAGATATAGCATAATGTGAGTTGTCTATTTTGGATGGAAGGATAAAACAATGTTAAACAATTTAAGTGGAGAGAGAATAAAGAACTCTGTCATCACGGACGGTAATCATGATCAAATGTAGTTAGTCTGCACTTGCAGTAAGTGATTTGGAAGCTAAGTGGAATGATTGTGCTTCTGTCAAAGGGTACCAGGTTTGATCAGGAATGTTTTATTGCATCTGAACCGGTGAAAGTGAGGAGTGCAGATGCTGGAGATTTGAGTCCAACAGTGTGAGGCTGGAAAAGCGCAACCTATCAGGCAACATCCGAGGAGCGGGAGATTTGGCGTAACGGGTATAAGTCCTTCATCAGGAATCTGCCTGAAATATCGAGTCTCCTGTTCGTTGGGTGCTGTTGTGATTTTCCAGAATCACATTTTCCGAGTCTACATCTGTACAGGGCGTTGCTAAGACCACATATGACACCTTATGTGCAGTTTTGATCCCTTAACCTAAAAACAAGATAATTGTTTTCGAAGCTTATCAACAATGTTTTGTTCACATTTTCTTGGAGTGAAGGCATTTTGTTCTGAAACATTATCAGTTTTGGTCTTAGATGAGAAATCTTTTTGAAGCATACACAATTTCGAGAAAAATCAGCTGGATACATATTTTCTCTTCTCAGGGACACTAAAACTATGGAATAAATGTTAATAATAAAATGTATTGATTTTCGCACAGATATTTTGAAGACATCAAACGATTTTTAAAACTTAACCATATGCATACCTACATATCATCAAATTATAAAGCAGGAATTTTCTTTTTTGCTAATGAAAGGCACTGTGCATAACAACAGCAATGATGCACTTGCATATCGTCCATTATTATCCATTCCAGAGAATGTTGATGACGAGCGCACACGTTCCAGTTTGGTGTTCAGTTGACGTAATTGTATGTTTCAACACAGAGAGGGAGAAAAATGTTCCCTGCCGGAGAAGCAGCAGCTGATTGATCCCTCTCTGTAATTGTGTTCCACCTGACAACAGTAAATCCCTGACTCACCACTACCTGAAGAGTCGTGGAGAATTCCTGTTGAGAGATTCATTGGAATCTCCCTACAGTCTGAAGCAAAGGGAATTCATCTAAATCCAACTATTCTGGCGAGAAATCGCATTACAAGCAGCTTGACTGCCCAGAATGGGCGGCAGTGGTTAGCACTGCTGCCTCACAGCACCAGGGTCCCAGGTTTGATTCCAGCCTCGGGCGACTGCCTGTGTGGAGTTTGCATATTCTCCCCCTGTCTGCGTTGGTTTCCTCAAGGAGTTCCAGCTTCCTCCCACAGGTCCAAAAATGTGCAGTTCGGGTGAATTAGCCATGCTAAATTGTCCATAGTGATAGGTGCATTAACCAGAAGGAAATGGGACTGGTTGTGTTACTCTTAGGAGGATCGGTGTGGACTTGTTGGGCCGAAGGGCTTGATTCCACACTGTGGAGAATCTAATCTAATAGCTTCAGAGGACAGAATAACATTTGGGACAGCCTATCATCTATCCATTTGTTATGAGTTCAACTATTATGACACTCTGGAAAGCTTTTATTTTTCTATTTTGTCATAAGATGTGAGTGTGTGTGTTTGACATTTTTCTAGAGGATGAGCCAGGCTGACATTTATATCGTTAGCCATATCACTAAACTTTGAAATTTGTTGTAAACAGTGGAGCAGTCTAACTGCAAAAGGAAACACTGACCCTGCAACATTGATTGGACCACGAATTCTAAAAGGGCTGTTCAAGTGGGAATTCCCTTCACCAGAAGTTTGTGGTGCCTGGATGTTTACATTTATTCAAAGTTGTGTCTGTTAAATATTTGATAGACAAGTGAATGCAGGAAAATGGTGCACGTACAGAAGAAGTACTGCTGAGACCACAATCAGATCAGCTACGATTTTAGTGCGTAGCAGAGCCAGGAAAAGTGCCTAATGGCCCACTCTTGCTCCTCATTCCGATGTTCCTATATTCCATTCAGCCCCTTACAGCTCCTGCACAGGAGTAGATGGAGACCACTTGCTCGAAATACCTGGTCCACAGTAATCAAGGATCTCCTTCTGTCCCTCACAATTGGCACACACAGTTTGGTGTGTGGTCAAAAATGTTAATTCAAAACCCAGGCTGGGCTCAAAAGACGCCTCTGATCTCTTTATAGAGTGTCTCCTCTCTGCAACTTGTGCTTCATTTGTTGGTCACGATGCAGACCCAGATTCATTGTGAATACAGTCCCCATATCTCACCCAGAGATGACTCATAAAATGCTTTGCTGTCTCTAACTGCAACATCCAATAACGGAATGCTCAGGAAAATTACAACCATTAACTTTCTAATTACAGAGTATGAAAGCATGAGGAACAGGATCGGATGGTAATTCGGATGGTCAGGCCTGCCGTGCCATTGTATAACATTATGGATGATCCAATGTTGGTATCAACTCTGCTTTATTTCCCAATTCTTCACATCCCTCAATTCTGTGACAGGTTCACAAACCCACCTACCTCCTCTACAAATCCAATCAGTGATCTAGCTCCCCGAACTCTATGTACCAGATAATTCCTGACATTCACAATCCTCTGTGAGAAGGTTCCACTCCCAAGACAGACCCTAATATCAAGGCCAGAGTTGACTCAGGATGTTATCAAGGAACGTTAACTAAATTACATTTAAAAGGAATCAGCCACAATCTCTCCCCTGGTTGGGGTCAGCCATCGCAGAGAGGAAGATGTTCGTGGTTGGTAGACAATCATCCTCTCAGTCCCGGGACATCCCTACAGGAGATCCTCAGCGTAGCTTCCTCGATGCAATCGTCTTCAGCTGCGTCATCACTGTCCTTCTCCATTGTAACATCAGAAATGGGGATGATCTCTGAACATCACACAATGTTCAAAACATTCCCCCCCCCCCCACCCCTCAGCTCCTGAAGCAGTCTGTGTCTACGTGCAGCAAGACCTGGACTTCATTCAGGCCCGTGCTGTTCATGTGACAAAATGGCCGGACACTGCACATTTCCACTGTTAACTGGGGAGCTCATTCAGCATCTCAAGCTGGTTTCAAGCGATTATGAGCTAGCATTCAGCCCATCAAAACTACTGAATGGGAAGAGTGGCAGTACATTCAATACTCGTGCCTGTTACATAGGAAGAGGAGGGGTCTGGTCAGCACATCGAACTGTTAAACAGGAACAGGTGGAGCCCAAACAGTCTCTCTAAACTGTTAGACGGGACCAGAAAGAGGTCATTCAGCCTCGCAAAGGCTTATACAGGAACAGGAAGATGTCACTGATGCTCCAACATGACAAATCACAGGAGCAGATCATAATGTTCATCGTGGCTCCATTGTCTGTGGTGCATGTGCTACTTTAACGTGGTTTGCTGGCAGTGAGGAGGGAACCCAGATGTTTTATGTCAAGTCTCAAGGAGACATCTTCCATCTCCTAAAAGGCAGACTCATGTTCTCCGTCTGGGTCGGAAGCTGGTGGGAATAGCTAAGTTTGAAGGTATTGTGGCTGATGTTGGGATTGTGGATAACATGACGTTCAGTGCAGTATCACACACCACATGTACTGGATTAATTTGCGGAGTTTTTATTCAAAGTCTGGATTGCCTGCTCTCTCATTGATATGGGGAGTGGGGGTGGTTGGAGGGAATGTTCTCTGAGGTACTAAAAGTATCTAGAATTTCATAAACTCAGTAAAAAACAAGAAGCCATGGGATGTATCACCGTATCAGTGTCTGTTTAGAACATCATTTGTGATTGTCCATCCCCCTGAAGGTTCAATGCAATCCCATGTTATTCTCTCACAGTGCGACAGATTAATCTTCACTCACTCTTCATGGTACCATCATCCCAGGGATTAGTTTGGTGGAACTCCTTTGCACTCTCTCTGTGGTAAGGAGATCATTCCTTATAAAGGAGAGAAAATCTGTGCACAATATTCCAACTAATGCCTCAACAACACTCAGGAATGATCACAATAATTGCTTTCTCTCACTTCGCCATCTCCATTTCCTTCTTATGGCGTTAAAAAGTCATTCTCTATATACTGCCACTGATGCGAAATTTACAACTTCCTTACATCTGTATGTCAATAAAACCAACACCAGAGGTGCCTATCGAGGTGTACATCACTCTCAGGGACAAACTCAATGGGATGAAATACACCTAAAATAAGGAACAGCCGTCTACCTGATGGAAATGAGCAGTAGGAATATGGGAAATAGAAGCAGATGGGAGTTATCTTTACTTTTGTTCTTTTTCACGAAGTATATGAAGCCCTGGTCAGACCAGCATGTTATCCCTGTCTTGAACTGAGTGGCTGGTTCATCTATTCCACTAGACAGGAAAGAGTAAACCACATTGCTATGGGTTTGCAGTTACACAGAGACCTGCCCAAGGAAGGATAACCCATTGCCTTCTCTAAAGGACATGACGCAAGCAAATGGGCTTCTGTTTATTATAAATGATGATGATTTATTTTAAATTGCATCATTTTGATTCATGAGACATCAACAGATTATTATTGTGTGCCTCTACATTAAGAGTCAATGACTTGAGTACCATGCACTATCTTCCTGTCTGACAGATTCTATGGAGAGAACAAGTTAAACATCTCAAGTACAATTATCTTGTCAAGGACATGTGGTTAGAAGGGACTGCAAACAGGTGAATCCAGATTCCATAGTGACACAAATAAAGAAGGTTTTTCAGAAGTTGCACTGAGGCTGACGAGAAGACCGGTGCATCGCAATGGTGGTACTGGGCAGGATTAATGAGTGGGGAGGATATGGAAATGTAGATCTGTGCAGGGCAATAAGGATTATGGAGTTTGAGAACAGTCCCATTCTTTCTCGCATATCAGAGAGCAATTTATAAATAGTAATTTGCTTTATCGAATTTATCACGAAGGGATTTTTTGATTGTAAGTGAAGACACTGATTTCCCCTTTTCCAAAATTTATCTGACATGAGCAAAAACACAGTTCAACCCGGTTAAATACACAAAGAGAATGACTTACTAGGAACACCGACTATAGCGAGGATGGGATAGTAACCACCTTGTATAATCCAAAGGATACCTTCGATCCGTGATGCTAATGATATCCAAGGCTGTGAAAGGTAGTAAAGACCAAAGGATAAACTCCTGTCCATTGTTGGAATATTCCAGTCAAACGTTCTCAGATTCTGATCCGTTGTTGGAACGTTCCAGTCTATTGTTCTCAGATTCTGATCTCTCCTTCCCTCTCTCTGGAGATGCTGATCCCTGTTAGCGCTGTCGGTGATGCTCCTGCTAATACAATGGGCTATCACATCGAAAACAGTCCTTATTTGAAGAAGAGGCTAAACCTCCAGTGACACATTTAGGATTCATAGCGACAAATATTAATCAAAGTCGATGAACAAATAGCTCCAGTTAACCCCTTTCAATTCAATGCAGTTATTAGAAAATTTCAAAATAACGTATAAAAGTTACACATTCGGAATGGGACATGTAAGGATGACTGAGGGAAGGAATATTGGAGACGGTATATTGATTGTGTGTTATCATTCAATCTGAATTGGATGTGGGAGTAATGACCGAGGATTGCCAGAACATAATTGAGTTTCTCTGATTATAATTGGCAACATGCAGTCTGGAACTAGTGATCAGTCATTACAATATAAATAAAATATTGACAGAACTTTTATAGTTGATCATCTGATAGGAAACTGTGCCTACATCAACATAGAGTTATAATAGACAAACGGCATGGGCATGTTAACAGAGAATTAACATCTGAAATGCAATTCAGATTGTTGCTCCAAGATCAGAGAGGACAGGTGAGGGTCATGCTGTTGATTTATTAATGCCAACCAAATGTGATGAAGTGCCACTTACTGGACTTCAATTGCAATGTGATTATGGCATGGGGAGGATACAGAAAACAGACGGAATTGGGGGACATGGCTGCTGAGACGAGAGTGAGAGAACATGATTTTGCCCATTCATCAGTATTAGAACGTTCTCGTCATAAATCATTTGAGGAAGAGATGCAAGTATGAATCTACAATGAGGACTGAGGAGAGCTAATATTACTAAAGTCCGTATGACCACAAGACATAGGAGTAGAAACTTGGCCATTCAACACATCCAGTCTGCTCCAGCATCAATCAAAGCTGATGAATTTCTCAAACCCATTCTCCCCATACCCCTTGATCCACTTTACAATCGAGAACCTATCCTACGCAGGTTTAAACATACTCAATGTCCTGGCCTCCGCAGCCGTCTGTTGCAGTGAATTGCATAGACTCACAATGCTCTGGCTGAAGACGTTACTCGTTGTCTCTGTTCTAAAAGGTCTTCGCTGTGGTCTATGTCTGTGCCTCGGATCCTAGTGTTTACTAACAATGGACACATTTTCCCAAAATCCACTCTGTCCAGGTCATTCAGTGTTTTGTAAGTTTGAGTTAGAACCCCCTAATTCTTCTAAACCCCATCGAATATCGACCCAGGCCCTCAAACGTTCCTCATATGTTAAGCTTTTCATTCCTGGGAGCATTCTAGTGAACATTCTCGGAACACGCTCCAGGGCCAGTACATATCTGCTGAGCTATAGGGCCCAACACTGCACACAATAATCTAAATGTGAGCCTAACCAGTGTTTTTTAGTGCCTTGTAAGTACATCACTGCTTTTATATTCAATTCCTCTCAAAAGAAATCCCTTCATTGTATATGCTTTCCTAACTACTGACTCAACTTGCAAGTTTACCTTGAGAGACGCCTGTACTTGGATTCCCAAGACTTTTTGCATTCCAGACATCTGAATTTTCTCCCCATTTAGAAAATAGCCCGTGCCTTTATTCTTCTTACCAGAGTGCATGACCGCATACTAGACCATGTTTTACTCCAACTGCAACTGCTTTGCCCATCTCCTAACCTGTCCAAATCCTTCTGCAGCTTGTCTGCCTCCTCAGTGCTACTTGTCCCTCTTCATATCTTTATAATGTCTGCAAACGTAGCCAGAATGCCCTCCGTTATATCATCTAGATCATTAATGTAAAATGTGAAAAGTTGACCCAACACTAAGTCTTGCAGAACACATTTTGTCACCGACTGCCATCCTGAGAAGGACCATTTTATTCCCACTACCTGCTTTTTGCCAAGCAGTCAAGCCTCTATCCATGCTAGCACCTTGCCTCTGTCACCATGGGCCCTTATCATAATTAATAGCCTTCTATGTGGCACTTGTCAAAGGCCTTCATGTGGTCCGGGTAATAACATCCATTGGCTTTCCTTGTTCTATGCTGCTCGTTAATTCCTCAACAGGTTCTAGCAGATGTGTCAAGCATGATTCCCCCCCTTGATGAAACCATGCTGACTTTGCCATATACTACCATACACATCCAAATATTCAGAAATCTCATCCTTCCCGATCAGTTCCAGGATCCTAAGAACGACTGAGGTTAGGCTGTTTGGTCTGTAATTTTCCGTCTTCTGCCTTATTCCCTTATTAAACAAGGATTTTACGTTAGTGCTATTCTAGTCCTCTGGGACATTCCCTGATTCTAATGATTCATGAAAGATCACCACTAACGGCTCCACTGCCTCTGAGCTTTCTCCCTTAGGATTCTATGGTTTAGTCCTTCTGATCCAGGTGATCTATCCATCTCATCCCGTTTAGCTTTTCTACCCTCTTTCCCTTGGAGATGGGTGACGTACTGAGCTTTGGCCCTTCACACTCTTGAATTTTTGGGAAATTATTTATGTCCTCAGCAATTTCTTTCTTCCCAACTACTGTCTGTCCAGTGCCATTTTCCAGCAGCTCAATGTTCACTTTTGTCTTGCGTTTGCCCTTTATAAATCTAAAGAAAATCTTACAATTTTCCTTGATTTAATTGGCAAGCTTACCCTCATATTTAATCTCCCCCTTCCATATGTATTATTTTGTTGGTCTTTGTGAGCTTCCAAATTGTCTGGTTTTCCTCTGCCCTTCCTCACATTATATGCTTGCTCTTTTGCTTTGATTCTGTCCCTGACTGCTGACACAAACACCAATGAAGGAGTGGAGCTCCGAAAGCTAGTGTGCCTCCAATTAAACCTGTTGGACTATAACCTGGTGTTGTGTGATTTTTTAACCTAATCAGCCATGGTCGCTTCACCCCAACCTCCACATCCCCGCCCCCCAATCTCCCCCCACCCCCGCCCCCACTCCTCCCCACCACCCACCCCCAACCCCGCATCATGCTTCTTTTTTATCTTGGGAAAAATCTCTGTCATGTCTCCTGAATTACTCCCAGATACTCCTGTCATTGCTGTTCCACTGTTTTTCATGCTCGGCCCTTCTCCCAGTCAATTCTACCCAGCTCCTCCCTCATGCCTCTGCACTTGCCTTTATTCAGCTGAAATACCTCAAATTGCAGCATAAATTCAAACATATTATGATCAGTGCTCCCTGTGTGTTCCTTCACCTTAAGTTCTCTTAAATAGTCTGCCTTAAAACTAAATCCAGCATTGCCTGTTCCTGAGTGGGCTCCAACACAAGCTGCTCCAAAAAACCCGATTGAAGATATTCCCCAAATTATTTTTCTTGCAAAACACTACCAACCTGATTTTCCCAGTCCACCCATGTATTGAAATCGCCCATGACTGTCATACTTTGCTTTTTTACCCATCTTTTCTATCTCCTGGTGTGTATTGTCCCCCAGCTCCTGACTACTTTTCAGAATCATGGACATAACGCCAACTATGCTTGCTTTTTCAATCTTTGGTGATACTCAATTCTACCCACTCTGATTTTGTGCCATCTGACCCTACTTAAAGTCATACAGTCAGAGAGATGTACAGCATGGAAACAGATTCTTCGGTCGAATTCGTCCATGCCGACCAGATATCCCAACCTTATCTAGTCCGATTTGTCAGCATTTGGACTATATCCTTCATACCCCTCCTATTTACATACCCATCCAGATGCCTTTTAAATGTTCGAATCGAACCAATGTCTACCACTTCTTACCAAATTGTTTCCATACACACACCACCCTGTGCATGAAAAAACTTGCTCCTTTGGTCCCTTTTAAATCGTTCCCTTCTCAATGTAAACCTATACCTTCTATTTCTCCCACACCCCAGGGAAAAGGGTGCCCCTTGTGATTTTCTAAACCGCGATAAGGTCACCCATCAGCCTCTGATGCTCCAGTGAAAACAGCCCCAGCTTGTTCAACTTCTCCCTGTAGCTGAAGTATTCCAATCCTGGTAATATCCTTGTAAATATTTTCTGAATCCTTTCACGTTTCACAACATCCTTCCAATAGCAACGAGACCAGAATTCTTATGATTGATTTATTTTCATTCTTACTAATATGGCCACCGCTCCCCCCACGCCACCTGTCTTTTCGATAGGATGTATGCCCTTGAATATTCAGCTGTCAGTCCTGATCCCCTTGCAGCACGCCTCTGACAATTTCAATCTCTACCACAAGCTCATTTACCTAGTTTCTTATATGGCATGCATTCAGATATAACACTCTCAGTCCTGTATTAACCGTTCCTCCTCTCAGTGTCATTTGTCTGTCCACTGTGCTTGAAGTTTGATTGCTTACACTTCCAATACACTCTGTCCTATTTGTGCCTGTGCTACAGGTTTCAATAACCCCTCCTGCGTTCTGCACTGTTCCGTCGTCCTTTAATTCGGGTTTTCTAATTTCCCTGATAACTGAAACCCCACCCAAAACCAAAAAAAATGTTGAAAGGTCTGTCCACAGCCCTAGTTATGTGATTTGCTCGGACTCTGGTCCCAGCACTGTTCAGATGAAGACCAGCCCATCAGAACAGGTCCCTTCTTCCCCAGTAATAAAATATGCTTATGCAACACAAAATACAGGGACAAAGTGACTTTTCGTACAGTCCAAAATCTGGAAAATACAAACAGATAAGATTGTTAAAATACACTCATGACCTTGAGCTAAATAAATTGAAATGTGAATTCCAAAACCATGGAGGTGTTGTGCAAACTTTATCAATCATTATTCGGCCCACAGCGGAGATGCTGAGTTCCCCTATGTCAGTGATCTCCCTCACTGAGATTCTTTGGTCCACTCCCACACACAGTATCTCGGGGTGTTAGCAGTTCCTGCTGCTTGTCGCCCAGTCTATTTAATTTAATCTACCTTCTCCCTGGAACCAATCGATTGGTCGATTGTATTCTGTTTCACTGTCAGCAACCCAGCTCTGTGATGTTACTGGTGATAAATGATCTGGGAAGACAGCCAGTATCAGCACAATGCTCACAGGGTATGGCACCAGACAAAGGGTTTGCAGTCCAGGGGAATTTCTAAATAAAATTTCCATCTTCTGACTATTTTTCTCATGCTGTATCCTGATCTATCCAGCTTCACTCTCGTCTAACACCCGTTCCTCTTACTCAGTCTGTCGCTCCACTTTCAATCCGCTCTGTTGATCTCCCTTCACATTCTTTCTTTTTGTGTCATTCTCTCTCTCTCCCTCTCTCTCTCTCAGTCTGTCTCAAATAACTCTCTGCTTTCAGATAGTACAGTTGCAGAGTTTGTGGATGTACAATGGGCTGAATTGCCTCCGCCTGTTCTGTATTAATTCTGAGGTTCTCTGACCCACAATAAAGACTTTCAGTGCCTGGAGAAACAAGCTGGTCCTGTGAAAGACACTGTACACAATCATCCATTATCTCTTCCTGTTTTCTGTCATGTAGTGCCCTGGAAATATCTGTCAAACAAAATAGATTCAAATTCAAGCAGATGTGCTGTCTCCCCTACCAGCTCTTTGGCCAGGTTGATTTTTTCTGTACTACCTTCCTGATCCTAATATCACTGGTAAGTGACATATTCTAGTCTCTCCAAAATTCAAATATCTTTCAGCATAACTCCGGCAAGATCTTTCCTTTATCTTGGTAAATATATTTATTAGCAATTTTTCATCCTTACAAACATATGAACTTATTGTAAAATGCAATCAATAACAATTATCAGTGTAATAAAAAGAAAAAAAAACACCAATTACAATACAGCAATTGTCTCCTAACTATTAACCTACCCTCTGATACAAAACAAACCCGAACACTGTGCAAAGCACCACCAATCGAAAAGAAAAAAACTCACAAAATACAAAACAGTTATGCTCGGCACAAAGCTCCCAAACAGAGGAACAGGAGCATTGTATATATATCCGTATTAACTCAGGAGACCCTCCTCCAGGGCCCAGGGCTTAGCAAATCTAACCATTCTGTTTAAACAAACACCATAGTTAAGACAACTGGCAAATCCGTTTCCAAATAACTCAAGTAGTGCTGTCATGCCTTATAAAAATGGTCTGTTGTGTGCTGCACCATGTTTGTCAAAAAAGTCCAAGTGAATGTCCTCCATAATTTATTTCTGCCATCCCAGTAAGCCCGGTTGGTTCTCAGACACCCAATTCATTGGAATTTTATGCAGTATGCAAGAATATTAAATAGTTTCTTCCCACGCCAGTCTAAAGAAGGTAAATTCGGTAGACCTAAGAGGAGAGATATCAGGTCTAGTTTGACTTCAGTCCTCAATACCCTCCCTATCTGTCCGGCCACAGAGCTCAAGTAAACACAAAGCCTATGGCATGTCCACAAGCAATGGGTAAAAGTACTTACACTTATTTTGCATTTGGCAGAAACTGAAGATGCTCCTTTTTAAAACTTTGCTAGATGTCCTGGTGTCAGATGAGCCCTGTGCAGAACTTTTAACTGTGCAGCACATGTCCTATTTGAGATCTCTTGACTATTCTCCCATATGTTCTCCCATGTTTCAGAAGAGATCTGCACTCCTCCCTCTTCCTCCCAGACCTCACACAACCGGTTAATATCCAGCCAGGCCCTGCCACCCAGCAGATGATAGAGGGCACTAACCGAAAGGGTGCTTGTGGAATGTAGCAACAAACTCTCTGATCGGGCTTATAGGGTTAGTGAGAAGCATAGTCTTCTTCCGGATGAAATTCCTAACCTGAAAAACACGTAAAAGTCTCTGCTGGGCAACCCGTATTTGCAGCTCAGTTGCTCAAAAGACATCATAACCTTCCCCTCAAACAAGTCTTCCAAACTAGAAACTCCTCTCGCTGCCCATACTTCGAACCCTGACTTCATCATCCCAAGTCAGAACCCTGGCACGCCAAGTATAGGTGTAAATGGCGAAGTCATAGATCACTCTGATGCATTGCCCTCCAAGCCCTGACAGTAATAATGGCAATGGAGTTCTGGAAGTGGTTCATAACTGTCCTCATCCTATCCATGATGAACGGATTCATAAGAGGGCAATTTGCTTGGGAGGCCTCAATATCCAGCCATATTGAGTTTGGATCGTTACCTATCCATTCGCAGACGCAGGACAGAAGGGATCTTCATTGATACCTTCTAATGTCTGGGAAATCAACTCCTCCCCCTCCACGTGGCAACTGCAAGTTAGTAAGTTTGATGAGGAGCCGCCCATGATACCAGACAAAGGAACCAAACCACCCCATAAGTTTCCACAACGTTGACCTGGGAAAAAATATAGGGAGCATATACATGGTATAAAGCAAACAAGGAAGAACATTGATCTTAATAAGAGATATTCGGCCCAGCCATGAAATTGGAAGAGCCTCAAATCTCTGAAGATCTCGCCTGATATTGTCGAGCAAGTGAACCAAGTTAGTCTGGAATAACAGATCAAACTTGGGGGTAATAAAAATGCCTAGGTACCGGAAATCTGCCCGTGACGACTTAAAAGGGAACTTAGGGCCACCTTCAACTTCTGGCACATCCTTAAGGTTCCCCAAAGGCATATCCTCCGATTTTGCAAAGTTAGTCTTATATTCTGAAATAGCCCCAAATGAATTGATACATTGTATCGAATGAGGTACTGAGGTCATCGGGTTCGATAGAAACCGAAGGACATCATCCGCATACAGTGTAATCTTGTGTGCCCTCGATCCCACTTCCGAAGCAGTTATGTGGACGTTCTGACGAATGGCCTCTGCCAGCGGCTCTATCACCACCGTAAACAACAACGGTGAGCGGGGGCAGCCGTGCCAACTACCCCGACCAATCCTAAAAGTGAAAAGGGTGCCCCTTGTGATTTTCTAAACCGCGATAAGGTCACCCGTCAGCCTCTGATGCTCCAGTGAAAACAGCCCCAGCTTGTTCAACTTCTCCCTGTAGCTGAAGTATTCCAATCCTGGTAATATCCTTGTAAATATTTTCTGAATCCTTTCACGTTTCACAACATCCTTCCAATAGCAACGAGACCAGAATTCTTATGATTGATTTATTTTCATTCTTACTAATATGGCCACCGCTCCCCCCACGCCACCTGTCTTTTCGATAGGATGTATGCCCTTGAATATTCAGCTGTCAGTCCTGATCCCCTTGCAGCACGCCTCTGACAATTTCAATCTCTACCACAAGCTCATTTACCTGGTTTCTTATATGGCATGCATTCAGATATAACACTCTCAGTCCTGTATTAACCGTTCCTCCTCTCAGTGTCATTTGTCTGTCCACTGTGCTTGAAGTTTGATTGCTTACACTTCCAATACACTCTGTCCTATTTGTGCCTGTGCTACAGGTTTCAATAACCCCTCCTGCGTTCTGCACTGTTCCGTCGTCCTTTAATTCGAGTTTTCTAATTTCCCTGATAACTGAAACCCCACCCAAAACCAAAAAAAATGTCGAAAGGTCTGTCCACAGCCCTAGTTATGTGATTTGCTCGGACTCTGGTCCCAGCACTGTTCAGATGAAGACCAGCCCATCAGAACAGGTCCCTTCTTCCCCAGTAATAAAATATGCTTATGCAACACAAAATACAGGGACAAAGTGACTTTTCGTACAGTCCAAAATCTGGAAAATACAAACAGATAAGATTGTTAAAATACACTCATGACCTTGAGCTAAATAAATTGAAATGTGAATTCCAAAACCATGGAGGTGTTGTGCAAACTTTATCAATCATTATTCGGCCCACAGCGGAGATGCTGAGTTCCCCTATGTCAGTGATCTCCCTCACTGAGATTCTTTGGTCCACTCCCACACACAGTATCTCGGGGTGTTAGCAGTTCCTGCTGCTTGTCGCCCAGTCTATTTAATTTAATCTACCTTCTCCCTGGAACCAATCGATTGGTCGATTGTATTCTGTTTCACTGTCAGCAACCCAGTTCTGTGATGTTACTGGTGATAAATGATCTGGGAAGACAGCCAGTATCAGCACAATGCTCACAGGGTATGGCACCAGACAAAGGGTTTGCAGTCCAGGGGAATTTCTAAATAAAATTTCCATCTTCTGACTATTTTTCTCATGCTGTATCCTGATCTATCCAGCTTCACTCTCGTCTAACACCCGTTCCTCTTACTCAGTCTGTCGCTCCACTTTCAATCCGCTCTGTTGATCTCCCTTCACATTCTTTCTTTTTGTGTCATTCTCTCTCTCTCCCTCTCTCTCTCTCAGTCTGTCTCAAATAACTCTCTGCTTTCAGATAGTACAGTTGCAGAGTTTGTGGATGTACAATGGGCTGAATTGCCTCCGCCTGTTCTGTATTAATTCTGAGGTTCTCTGACCCACAATAAAGACTTTCAGTGCCTGGAGAAACAAGCTGGTCCTGTGAAAGACACTGTACACAATCATCCATTATCTCTTCCTGTTTTCTGTCATGTAGTGCCCTGGAAATATCTGTCAAACAAAATAGATTCAAATTCAAGCAGATGTGCTGTCTCCCCTACCAGCTCTTTGGCCAGGTTGATTTTTTCTGTACTACCTTCCTGATCCTAATATCACTGGTAAGTGACATATTCTAGTCTCTCCAAAATTCAAATATCTTTCAGCATAACTCCGGCAAGATCTTTCCTTTATCTTGGTAAATATATTTATTAGCAATTTTTCATCCTTACAAACATATGAACTTATTGTAAAATGCAATCAATAACAATTATCAGTGTAATAAAAAGAAAAAAAAACACCAATTACAATACAGCAATTGTCTCCTAACTATTAACCTACCCTCTGATACAAAACAAACCCGAACACTGTGCAAAGCACCACCAATCGAAAAGAAAAAAACTCACAAAATACAAAACAGTTATGCTCGGCACAAAGCTCCCAAACAGAGGAACAGGAGCATTGTATATATATCCGTATTAACTCAGGAGACCCTCCTCCAGGGCCCAGGGCTTAGCAAATCTAACCATTCTGTTTAAACAAACACCATAGTTAAGACAACTGGCAAATCCGTTTCCAAATAACTCAAGTAGTGCTGTCATGCCTTATAAAAATGGTCTGTTGTGTGCTGCACCATGTTTGTCAAAAAAGTCCAAGTGAATGTCCTCCATAATTTATTTCTGCCATCCCAGTAAGCCCGGTTGGTTCTCAGACACCCAATTCATTGGAATTTTATGCAGTATGCAAGAATATTAAATAGTTTCTTCCCACGCCAGTCTAAAGAAGGTAAATTCGGTAGACCTAAGAGGAGAGATATCAGGTCTAGTTTGACTTCAGTCCTCAATACCCTCCCTATCTGTCCGGCCACAGAGCTCAAGTAAACACAAAGCCTATGGCATGTCCACAAGCAATGGGTAAAAGTACTTACACTTATTTTGCATTTGGCAGAAACTGAAGATGCTCCTTTTTAAAACTTTGCTAGATGTCCTGGTGTCAGATGAGCCCTGTGCAGAACTTTTAACTGTGCAGCACATGTCCTATTTGAGATCTCTTGACTATTCTCCCATATGTTCTCCCATGTTTCAGAAGAGATCTGCACTCCTCCCTCTTCCTCCCAGACCTCACACAACCGGTTAATATCCAGCCAGGCCCTGCCACCCAGCAGATGATAGAGGGCACTAACCGAAAGGGTGCTTGTGGAATGTAGCAACAAACTCTCTGATCGGGCTTATAGGGTTAGTGAGAAGCATAGTCTTCTTCCGGATGAAATTCCTAACCTGAAAAACACGTAAAAGTCTCTGCTGGGCAACCCGTATTTGCAGCTCAGTTGCTCAAAAGACATCATAACCTTCCCCTCAAACAAGTCTTCCAAACTAGAAACTCCTCTCGCTGCCCATACTTCGAACCCTGACTTCATCATCCCAAGTCAGAACCCTGGCACGCCAAGTATAGGTGTAAATGGCGAAGTCATAGATCACTCTGATGCATTGCCCTCCAAGCCCTGACAGTAATAATGGCAATGGAGTTCTGGAAGTGGTTCATAACTGTCCTCATCCTATCCATGATGAACGGATTCATAAGAGGGCAATTTGCTTGGGAGGCCTCAATATCCAGCCATATTGAGTTTGGATCGTTACCTATCCATTCGCAGACGCAGGACAGAAGGGATCTTCATTGATACCTTCTAATGTCTGGGAAATCAACTCCTCCCCCTCCACGTGGCAACTGCAAGTTAGTAAGTTTGATGAGGAGCCGCCCATGATACCAGACAAAGGAACCAAACCACCCCATAAGTTTCCACAACGTTGACCTGGGAAAAAATATAGGGAGCATATACATGGTATAAAGCAAACAAGGAAGAACATTGATCTTAATAAGAGATATTCGGCCCAGCCATGAAATTGGAAGAGCCTCAAATCTCTGAAGATCTCGCCTGATATTGTCGAGCAAGTGAACCAAGTTAGTCTGGAATAACAGATCAAACTTGGGGGTAATAAAAATGCCTAGGTACCGGAAATCTGCCCGTGACGACTTAAAAGGGAACTTAGGGCCACCTTCAACTTCTGGCACATCCTTAAGGTTCCCCAAAGGCATATCCTCCGATTTTGCAAAGTTAGTCTTATATTCTGAAATAGCCCCAAATGAATTGATACATTGTATCGAATGAGGTACTGAGGTCATCGGGTTCGATAGAAACCGAAGGACATCATCCGCATACAGTGTAATCTTGTGTGCCCTCGATCCCACTTCCGAAGCAGTTATGTGGACGTTCTGACGAATGGCCTCTGCCAGCGGCTCTATCACCACCGTAAACAACAACGGTGAGCGGGGGCAGCCGTGCCAACTACCCCGACCAATCCTAAAAGTGAAAAGGGTGCCCCTTGTGATTTTCTAAACCGCGATAAGGTCACCCGTCAGCCTCTGATGCTCCAGTGAAAACAGCCCCAGCTTGTTCAACTTCTCCCTGTAGCTGAAGTATTCCAATCCTGGTAATATCCTTGTAAATATTTTCTGAATCCTTTCACGTTTCACAACATCCTTCCAATAGCAACGAGACCAGAATTCTTATGATTGATTTATTTTCATTCTTACTAATATGGCCACCGCTCCCCCCACGCCACCTGTCTTTTCGATAGGATGTATGCCCTTGAATATTCAGCTGTCAGTCCTGATCCCCTTGCAGCACGCCTCTGACAATTTCAATCTCTACCACAAGCTCATTTACCTGGTTTCTTATATGGCATGCATTCAGATATAACACTCTCAGTCCTGTATTAACCGTTCCTCCTCTCAGTGTCATTTGTCTGTCCACTGTGCTTGAAGTTTGATTGCTTACACTTCCAATACACTCTGTCCTATTTGTGCCTGTGCTACAGGTTTCAATAACCCCTCCTGCGTTCTGCACTGTTCCGTCGTCCTTTAATTCGAGTTTTCTAATTTCCCTGATAACTGAAACCCCACCCAAAACCAAAAAAAATGTCGAAAGGTCTGTCCACAGCCCTAGTTATGTGATTTGCTCGGACTCTGGTCCCAGCACTGTTCAGATGAAGACCAGCCCATCAGAACAGGTCCCTTCTTCCCCAGTAATAAAATATGCTTATGCAACACAAAATACAGGGACAAAGTGACTTTTCGTACAGTCCAAAATCTGGAAAATACAAACAGATAAGATTGTTAAAATACACTCATGACCTTGAGCTAAATAAATTGAAATGTGAATTCCAAAACCATGGAGGTGTTGTGCAAACTTTATCAATCATTATTCGGCCCACAGCGGAGATGCTGAGTTCCCCTATGTCAGTGATCTCCCTCACTGAGATTCTTTGGTCCACTCCCACACACAGTATCTCGGGGTGTTAGCAGTTCCTGCTGCTTGTCGCCCAGTCTATTTAATTTAATCTACCTTCTCCCTGGAACCAATCGATTGGTCGATTGTATTCTGTTTCACTGTCAGCAACCCAGTTCTGTGATGTTACTGGTGATAAATGATCTGGGAAGACAGCCAGTATCAGCACAATGCTCACAGGGTATGGCACCAGACAAAGGGTTTGCAGTCCAGGGGAATTTCTAAATAAAATTTCCATCTTCTGACTATTTTTCTCATGCTGTATCCTGATCTATCCAGCTTCACTCTCGTCTAACACCCGTTCCTCTTACTCAGTCTGTCGCTCCACTTTCAATCCGCTCTGTTGATCTCCCTTCACATTCTTTCTTTTTGTGTCATTCTCTCTCTCTCCCTCTCTCTCTCTCAGTCTGTCTCAAATAACTCTCTGCTTTCAGATAGTACAGTTGCAGAGTTTGTGGATGTACAATGGGCTGAATTGCCTCCGCCTGTTCTGTATTAATTCTGAGGTTCTCTGACCCACAATAAAGACTTTCAGTGCCTGGAGAAACAAGCTGGTCCTGTGAAAGACACTGTACACAATCATCCATTATCTCTTCCTGTTTTCTGTCATGTAGTGCCCTGGAAATATCTGTCAAACAAAATAGATTCAAATTCAAGCAGATGTGCTGTCTCCCCTACCAGCTCTTTGGCCAGGTTGATTTTTTCTGTACTACCTTCCTGATCCTAATATCACTGGTAAGTGACATATTCTAGTCTCTCCAAAATTCAAATATCTTTCAGCATAACTCCGGCAAGATCTTTCCTTTATCTTGGTAAATATATTTATTAGCAATTTTTCATCCTTACAAACATATGAACTTATTGTAAAATGCAATCAATAACAATTATCAGTGTAATAAAAAGAAAAAAAAACACCAATTACAATACAGCAATTGTCTCCTAACTATTAACCTACCCTCTGATACAAAACAAACCCGAACACTGTGCAAAGCACCACCAATCGAAAAGAAAAAAACTCACAAAATACAAAACAGTTATGCTCGGCACAAAGCTCCCAAACAGAGGAACAGGAGCATTGTATATATATCCGTATTAACTCAGGAGACCCTCCTCCAGGGCCCAGGGCTTAGCAAATCTAACCATTCTGTTTAAACAAACACCATAGTTAAGACAACTGGCAAATCCGTTTCCAAATAACTCAAGTAGTGCTGTCATGCCTTATAAAAATGGTCTGTTGTGTGCTGCACCATGTTTGTCAAAAAAGTCCAAGTGAATGTCCTCCATAATTTATTTCTGCCATCCCAGTAAGCCCGGTTGGTTCTCAGACACCCAATTCATTGGAATTTTATGCAGTATGCAAGAATATTAAATAGTTTCTTCCCACGCCAGTCTAAAGAAGGTAAATTCGGTAGACCTAAG
The DNA here is from genome assembly GCF_020745735.1 of Hemiscyllium ocellatum. Lineage (NCBI taxonomy): Eukaryota > Metazoa > Chordata > Chondrichthyes > Orectolobiformes > Hemiscylliidae > Hemiscyllium > Hemiscyllium ocellatum. The sequence continues at coordinate 49,264,533 of NC_083435.1, read as the reverse complement.
AGGAGAGATATCAGGTCTAGTTTGACTTCAGTCCTCAATACCCTCCCTATCTGTCCGGCCACAGAGCTCAAGTAAACACAAAGCCTATGGCATGTCCACAAGCAATGGGTAAAAGTACTTACACTTATTTTGCATTTGGCAGAAACTGAAGATGCTCCTTTTTAAAACTTTGCTAGATGTCCTGGTGTCAGATGAGCCCTGTGCAGAACTTTTAACTGTGCAGCACATGTCCTATTTGAGATCTCTTGACTATTCTCCCATATGTTCTCCCATGTTTCAGAAGAGATCTGCACTCCTCCCTCTTCCTCCCAGACCTCACACAACCGGTTAATATCCAGCCAGGCCCTGCCACCCAGCAGATGATAGAGGGCACTAACCGAAAGGGTGCTTGTGGAATGTAGCAACAAACTCTCTGATCGGGCTTATAGGGTTAGTGAGAAGCATAGTCTTCTTCCGGATGAAATTCCTAACCTGAAAAACACGTAAAAGTCTCTGCTGGGCAACCCGTATTTGCAGCTCAGTTGCTCAAAAGACATCATAACCTTCCCCTCAAACAAGTCTTCCAAACTAGAAACTCCTCTCGCTGCCCATACTTCGAACCCTGACTTCATCATCCCAAGTCAGAACCCTGGCACGCCAAGTATAGGTGTAAATGGCGAAGTCATAGATCACTCTGATGCATTGCCCTCCAAGCCCTGACAGTAATAATGGCAATGGAGTTCTGGAAGTGGTTCATAACTGTCCTCATCCTATCCATGATGAACGGATTCATAAGAGGGCAATTTGCTTGGGAGGCCTCAATATCCAGCCATATTGAGTTTGGATCGTTACCTATCCATTCGCAGACGCAGGACAGAAGGGATCTTCATTGATACCTTCTAATGTCTGGGAAATCAACTCCTCCCCCTCCACGTGGCAACTGCAAGTTAGTAAGTTTGATGAGGAGCCGCCCATGATACCAGACAAAGGAACCAAACCACCCCATAAGTTTCCACAACGTTGACCTGGGAAAAAATATAGGGAGCATATACATGGTATAAAGCAAACAAGGAAGAACATTGATCTTAATAAGAGATATTCGGCCCAGCCATGAAATTGGAAGAGCCTCAAATCTCTGAAGATCTCGCCTGATATTGTCGAGCAAGTGAACCAAGTTAGTCTGGAATAACAGATCAAACTTGGGGGTAATAAAAATGCCTAGGTACCGGAAATCTGCCCGTGACGACTTAAAAGGGAACTTAGGGCCACCTTCAACTTCTGGCACATCCTTAAGGTTCCCCAAAGGCATATCCTCCGATTTTGCAAAGTTAGTCTTATATTCTGAAATAGCCCCAAATGAATTGATACATTGTATCGAATGAGGTACTGAGGTCATCGGGTTCGATAGAAACCGAAGGACATCATCCGCATACAGTGTAATCTTGTGTGCCCTCGATCCCACTTCCGAAGCAGTTATGTGGACGTTCTGACGAATGGCCTCTGCCAGCGGCTCTATCACCACCGTAAACAACAACGGTGAGCGGGGGCAGCCGTGCCAACTACCCCGACCAATCCTAAAAGTGAAAAGGGTGCCCCTTGTGATTTTCTAAACCGCGATAAGGTCACCCGTCAGCCTCTGATGCTCCAGTGAAAACAGCCCCAGCTTGTTCAACTTCTCCCTGTAGCTGAAGTATTCCAATCCTGGTAATATCCTTGTAAATATTTTCTGAATCCTTTCACGTTTCACAACATCCTTCCAATAGCAACGAGACCAGAATTCTTATGATTGATTTATTTTCATTCTTACTAATATGGCCACCGCTCCCCCCACGCCACCTGTCTTTTCGATAGGATGTATGCCCTTGAATATTCAGCTGTCAGTCCTGATCCCCTTGCAGCACGCCTCTGACAATTTCAATCTCTACCACAAGCTCATTTACCTGGTTTCTTATATGGCATGCATTCAGATATAACACTCTCAGTCCTGTATTAACCGTTCCTCCTCTCAGTGTCATTTGTCTGTCCACTGTGCTTGAAGTTTGATTGCTTACACTTCCAATACACTCTGTCCTATTTGTGCCTGTGCTACAGGTTTCAATAACCCCTCCTGCGTTCTGCACTGTTCCGTCGTCCTTTAATTCGAGTTTTCTAATTTCCCTGATAACTGAAACCCCACCCAAAACCAAAAAAAATGTCGAAAGGTCTGTCCACAGCCCTAGTTATGTGATTTGCTCGGACTCTGGTCCCAGCACTGTTCAGATGAAGACCAGCCCATCAGAACAGGTCCCTTCTTCCCCAGTAATAAAATATGCTTATGCAACACAAAATACAGGGACAAAGTGACTTTTCGTACAGTCCAAAATCTGGAAAATACAAACAGATAAGATTGTTAAAATACACTCATGACCTTGAGCTAAATAAATTGAAATGTGAATTCCAAAACCATGGAGGTGTTGTGCAAACTTTATCAATCATTATTCGGCCCACAGCGGAGATGCTGAGTTCCCCTATGTCAGTGATCTCCCTCACTGAGATTCTTTGGTCCACTCCCACACACAGTATCTCGGGGTGTTAGCAGTTCCTGCTGCTTGTCGCCCAGTCTATTTAATTTAATCTACCTTCTCCCTGGAACCAATCGATTGGTCGATTGTATTCTGTTTCACTGTCAGCAACCCAGTTCTGTGATGTTACTGGTGATAAATGATCTGGGAAGACAGCCAGTATCAGCACAATGCTCACAGGGTATGGCACCAGACAAAGGGTTTGCAGTCCAGGGGAATTTCTAAATAAAATTTCCATCTTCTGACTATTTTTCTCATGCTGTATCCTGATCTATCCAGCTTCACTCTCGTCTAACACCCGTTCCTCTTACTCAGTCTGTCGCTCCACTTTCAATCCGCTCTGTTGATCTCCCTTCACATTCTTTCTTTTTGTGTCATTCTCTCTCTCTCCCTCTCTCTCTCTCAGTCTGTCTCAAATAACTCTCTGCTTTCAGATAGTACAGTTGCAGAGTTTGTGGATGTACAATGGGCTGAATTGCCTCCGCCTGTTCTGTATTAATTCTGAGGTTCTCTGACCCACAATAAAGACTTTCAGTGCCTGGAGAAACAAGCTGGTCCTGTGAAAGACACTGTACACAATCATCCATTATCTCTTCCTGTTTTCTGTCATGTAGTGCCCTGGAAATATCTGTCAAACAAAATAGATTCAAATTCAAGCAGATGTGCTGTCTCCCCTACCAGCTCTTTGGCCAGGTTGATTTTTTCTGTACTACCTTCCTGATCCTAATATCACTGGTAAGTGACATATTCTAGTCTCTCCAAAATTCAAATATCTTTCAGCATAACTCCGGCAAGATCTTTCCTTTATCTTGGTAAATATATTTATTAGCAATTTTTCATCCTTACAAACATATGAACTTATTGTAAAATGCAATCAATAACAATTATCAGTGTAATAAAAAGAAAAAAAAACACCAATTACAATACAGCAATTGTCTCCTAACTATTAACCTACCCTCTGATACAAAACAAACCCGAACACTGTGCAAAGCACCACCAATCGAAAAGAAAAAAACTCACAAAATACAAAACAGTTATGCTCGGCACAAAGCTCCCAAACAGAGGAACAGGAGCATTGTATATATATCCGTATTAACTCAGGAGACCCTCCTCCAGGGCCCAGGGCTTAGCAAATCTAACCATTCTGTTTAAACAAACACCATAGTTAAGACAACTGGCAAATCCGTTTCCAAATAACTCAAGTAGTGCTGTCATGCCTTATAAAAATGGTCTGTTGTGTGCTGCACCATGTTTGTCAAAAAAGTCCAAGTGAATGTCCTCCATAATTTATTTCTGCCATCCCAGTAAGCCCGGTTGGTTCTCAGACACCCAATTCATTGGAATTTTATGCAGTATGCAAGAATATTAAATAGTTTCTTCCCACGCCAGTCTAAAGAAGGTAAATTCGGTAGACCTAAGAGGAGAGATATCAGGTCTAGTTTGACTTCAGTCCTCAATACCCTCCCTATCTGTCCGGCCACAGAGCTCAAGTAAACACAAAGCCTATGGCATGTCCACAAGCAATGGGTAAAAGTACTTACACTTATTTTACATTTGGCAGAAACTGAAGATGCTCCTTTTTAAAACTTTGCTAGATGTCCTGGTGTCAGATGAGCCCTGTGCAGAACTTTTAACTGTGCAGCACATGTCCTATTTGAGATCTCTTGACTATTCTTCCATATGTTCTCCCATGTTTCAGAAGAGATCTGCACTCCTCCCTCTTCCTCCCAGACCTCACACAACCGGTTAATATCCAGCCAGGCCCTGCCACCCAGCAGATGATAGAGGGCACTAACCGAAAGGGTGCTTGTGGAATGTAGCAACAAACTCTCTGATCGGGCTTATAGGGTTAGTGAGAAGCATAGTCTTCTTCCGGATGAAATTCCTAACCTGAAAAACACGTAAAAGTCTCTGCTGGGCAACCCGTATTTGCAGCTCAGTTGCTCAAAAGACATCATAACCTCCCCCTCAAACAAGTCTTCCAAACTAGAAACTCCTCTCGCTGCCCATACTTCGAACCCTGACTTCATCATCCCAAGTCAGAACCCTGGCACGCCAAGTATAGGTGTAAATGGCGAAGTCATAGATCACTCTGATGCATTGCCCTCCAAGCCCTGACAGTAATAATGGCAATGGAGTTCTGGAAGTGGTTCATAACTGTCCTCATCCTATCCATGATGAACGGATTCATAAGAGGGCAATTTGCTTGGGAGGCCTCAATATCCAGCCATATTGAGTTTGGATCGTTACCTATCCATTCGCAGACGCAGGACAGAAGGGATCTTCATTGATACCTTCTAATGTCTGGGAAATCAACTCCTCCCCCTCCACGTGGCAACTGCAAGTTAGTAAGTTTGATGAGGAGCCGCCCATGATACCAGACAAAGGAACCAAACCACCCCATAAGTTTCCACAACGTTGACCTGGGAAAAAATATAGGGAGCATATACATGGTATAAAGCAAACAAGGAAGAACATTGATCTTAATAAGAGATATTCGGCCCAGCCATGAAATTGGAAGAGCCTCAAATCTCTGAAGATCTCGCCTGATATTGTCGAGCAAGTGAACCAAGTTAGTCTGGTATAACAGATCAAACTTGGGGGTAATAAAAATGCCTAGGTACCGGAAATCTGCCCGTGACGACTTAAAAGGGAACTTAGGGCCACCTTCAACTTCTGGCACATCCTTAAGGTTCCCCAAAGGCATATCCTCCGATTTTGCAAAGTTAGTCTTATATTCTGAAATAGCCCCAAATGAATTGATACATTGTATCGAATGAGGTACTGAGGTCATCGGGTTCGATAGAAACCGAAGGACATCATCCGCATACAGTGTAATCTTGTGTGCCCTCGATCCCACTTCCGAAGCAGTTATGTGGACGTTCTGACGAATGGCCTCTGCCAGCGGCTCTATCACCACCGTAAACAACAACGGTGAGCGGGGGCAGCCGTGCCAACTACCCCGACCAATCCTAAAATTCCCAGACTTCTCCCCATTGGTGATGACCACGGCCAGAGGGTGGCAATATAAAAACTCCACCCATCTCGCGAAGACTGCACCAAACCCAAACTGTTCTAAGACGTAAAAAAATGCGTCCATTCCACCCAGTCGAATGCTTTCTCTCCACCTAGGGAAATCACCAACCTCTGAATTGATCGTTGCTGACAAACTTGGACCACATTCAGCAACCTTCTAATATTATGAGAGGACCTACAGCCCTTTATAAAGCCTGTCTGGTCGTTTTTAATTATATGAGGCAACACCATTTCCAATCTCAGCGCCAGGATCATGGACAGAATCTTGCAATCTGAATTTAATAGGGAGATGGGCTTGTATGAGGCACAATCCTCAGGAACCTTCCCCTTCTGAAGAATTAAGGAAACATTAGCTTCTCTCAAAAATGGTGATAGGCATTCATGCATATAGGAGTGATTGGACATCTCTAAACATCGGCCCTCACAGAATCCCTCTAAACTCCTTAAAAAACTCACCCAGAAGACCATCAAGGCCTGGCGCTTTCACACTCTGAAGTTGTCTTGCGGCCTTCTGCATTTCCCGAACTGTCAAGGGGCTATTAAGGAGAGCGGCCTGTTCCAAGGTTACCCCTGGGAGGACAAGGTTCTTAAAAAGGTCTCCATTTTAGCCATCCTGTCCTCGCAACCTTCAGACTGATACAATTCAAGGTAAAAGCACTAAAAAGCCCCATTAATCTTTTTAGCATCGGATGTGAGAACCTCAGTGCTGTCTCGGATTGTAGGAATGGATTGGGGAGCACGCTTTTTCCGAGTCAGATATGTTAAATACTTCCCTGGCTTTTCCCCATATTCGAATAGTCTTTGTTTAGGAAAAGCAAGTTCTTTCTTTCCGTTTTGTGCCGGTATTGAATTCAAGGCAGCCCAAAGGGCGGTGATCTGCTGTAGGTTAGTGACCAAAGGCAGTGCAAAATGTGCTGCCTTGGCAGCTTTCAACTGCATCTCAAGTAGACGCTGCTGTTCCGCCTTCTGTCATTTCTGGCTAGCCAAATAGGAAATACCTAATCCCCTAGCAAAGGCCTTAGCAGTCTCCCGTAGCATGGACGGACTACTAGCCATGCCTGAGTGGATAGTCAAGAATTCCTGAAACTCCTTCAAAAAGCATTGCTCAAATTTGTAATCCTTCAGGAGAAAAGGGCCCAAATGCCGGTGCTGCAAACCTAGCCCTTCACCCTGGGTCCTTATCTCCAAATCTATTGCCGCGTGATGAGAGATAGCTATATTCCCAATTTTACAACCCATAATCGAATCCAGAAGAGCCGAGGGAGCCAGAAAGAGGTTAATCCTCATGTGACATTTATGTGGATTTGCGAAAAAGGTGAAGTCCCTGCTGGTAGGGTGAAGACATCGCCAAATATTCACCAGCCCCAACTTCTCGCATAAGTCAACCACCTGCTTATCTTCCGAAGAAATAGTTGGGGGACCACAAAGCATCCTGTTCACTGTCGATCCAAAAGACAATTAAAATCCCCCATAATAATGCGCCGTGTTCCAAAAGCACTCAAATTAGAGAAAGCACGAGTCAAAAATTTGAGGGGATGCACTGGAGGGCAGTAGACTTCTAAAATGTCATATTCCTTCCCATGTATCAGGGCTTTAAGTATCACAAACCATCCCTGCTCATCTTTCACTGGCTCTAATAATGTGAATGGAAGAGTTTTCTGGATAAGTACCGTCACTCGCCTACTTTTATTAGTAAAGGATGAAAAGAATATCTGGTCATAACATTCATATTGTAATTTAAGGTGTTCCCCAACATCAAGATGGTTTTCCTGCAACAAAGCGATATCAACCCTTTCCCTTTTAAGGCTAGAAAGCACCTTTTTTCTCCTTTTAACAGGCAAATGACTTCCCTTAATGTTCCAGGTGCACCATGTAATAAGACACTTAGCCATATCCCCTTTCAGACAATCTTGAACCCCTTAGAGGGAGAACCCTGCTTACAAAGAGCCGAGCATAAGTAAATAAAGACTCATAGAGTTGAAGAACTATATATACAAAAACTACTCTATCATAACTATGAACAACTATTCCTACCAAACAAACTACAAAGAAAACCTACTATAAAACCTTGAATGGAAGACTCTTCCCCCTGCCCATAGGGGGCACTCACCCTACACACCCCCTCCTTCTCAGCTCCTTCAAACCCGGACTGTGCCCCAGCGTTAGGCCAGAAATTAAAAAAAAAACAAGAAGATGATCCTTAAATCAACAGAAAAAAAGACAAAGTCAGGATGAGCACTCCACCCATCCCTGGCTTCATGTCATCCCTAGTTGTGATTAAAAGAGAAGCAGAACAAACAAAAAAGGGGAAGTGACAACAAAGAACATCCACAAGATTTCCCATCAGAAAACCTAGTTATTAAAATAAAGTAACAACTTATTCCAAAGTCTTTTGCCCCCTTTCCAAAAAGGAAATTAATAGGGAGAAAGAAAGGAATAGAAAAAGGGGAGAAAAAACATGGGGAAAGATAGAAAAGAGTACAAACATTAACCGTATTTTTCAGGCCAATCCGTCCATTTTAAAGTGTTCACAAAGTTTTTAGCCTTATCTACTGAATCAAATGTATAGACTGAGCCCTCGTGGCTGAAACGAAGCACGTGAGGTATCTCATGGAGTATTGGATGCACAGGTTCCTCAGCATCTTTTTACCTTCATCAAAGGATTTCCTCTTTCGAATAACAGCTGCAAAGAAATCCTGGAAAAACCATGATTTTTGGCCCTTTGTTCAGCAGCACCTTCGGATGTTTTCCCACGGATCTGGAAACGTCTATGACTTCTTGCTTGTTTTTATATGAATAGACGTAGACTAGGACTGAGCGGGGGCACTGCACGGGCCCTGCCCTGTGCACTGTAACCCAATAAGCCCTTTCAGTCTGAAGCCTGCTGGACTCGACGTGAAGGCCCAAAAACTTTGACACCCAGCTTTCAATGAAACTGATTGGCTGCTCACCTTCCTCACCTTCAGGGTGCCTGGCAATTCGGAGATTTATCCTCCGACCACCATTTTCAACGTCATTGATATGGTCTTGCAAGGTCCAAACTTCTTGCTCCGGCACCTGGAACCGACTGATGAGGACTCCCTCTCAGCTTTCGAGGCCTTAATTCGACTCTCCACCTCCTCCAGTCTCTCCCCGAGGCTCTGGATCTCCAGCTCATGCTTCTGCAGCATGGATGCTATCGGTTGGACCTGGGCAAGAATCTCCCCAAGGATTTATTCAATCGCAGCCCTAACTTTCAAGTTAACTCTCTCCATCGCCGCAGCCAATTCATGTGAGTCTGTTAAGTTACCAAGGGGTTTAGGAGAGGTTGCTGCTGCTGTAGCAGCCTCTGGAATGCCTGTTTCTGCAGGGGAGGGTCCTCCCTGCTGCTGTTTGCTTGCTCCTTTTCCCTTTGTTATCCTTCCGACTCCCAAATAGTAAACATATGTGTTCTGTAAGGTTTTAAACTAATAATTCCATCACATAAATTGGCAAGGGATAGCAAAAAGTACCACTTTGCCTTGGCTGTTAGGCAGAGCTGTCCACAGCAGTTCAAGAGAATCACCCGCCATCTTGCCGAGTCCTATTAACTCCTCTTTAATGCCCCAATATTCACGCCCCTCGGCTCTCTGACAGGTCAAAAATCTTATCTAACTCTTGGTTAAATGTTTTCAGTGGTGCAGCTCCCCTAACTCTCTAGCACAGATAATTCCTGACATTGATGTCCCTCTGTGAGAGGTAATCACTCCCTATGCATACACCATCACCGATTGATTGAAACAAGAGACAAACACAGGGGATCAGGGCAGAGTGAGTGGCCTTGATATCAAGGCAGTATTTGACTGAGGATGTCATCGGGACCACCTAATTATTTGAGCTTAATGGAGATCTGGTGTAACCTCCCCTCTGGTTGGGGTCTTTCAGAGCACAACGGGAGATGTATGTGGTTGGTGGCCAGATACTGCACATTTCCAAAATTAGAAGAGGAGTTCATTCAGCACCTCAAGCTTGTTGCACACGGATATCTAGAATCCGTTCATCACATCAAAACTACTGAACAAGAAGAGGGACAGCCCATTCAATCCTTTTGCTTGTTCCACATTAAGAGGAAGGGTCTGGTCAGCACATTAAGCTGTTAATCAGGAATAGTCAGTGCTCAGTCAAACACATGAACCTGTTCCATGGGACCATGTGGAGACCGTCCAACCCCTTGAAACACTTATCCAGGAATAGAAGGTTGTCATTGATGCACCAATATGACAAACCAATGGAGCAGAGACTGCACTCAGAGACGGCTTCACGATGTACCTTGTGGCTCCTTTGCCTGTGGTGCACATGATACTTTATCGTGGTTTGCTGGCATTGAGGAAGGAAGCGAAACATTTTGTGTCTATTCTCAAGAAGGCATCTTTCATCTCCGAGAAGACATGTCCATGTTTTCCGTGGACATCAGAAGTTGGTGGGAATAGTTAACTGTTTTCGAATGAAGGTATTGTGGCTGCTGTCGGGATTATGGCTAGCGTGACGTTCAGTGCAGGATCACATATCAACTGTACTGTATTAACGTGGGGAGAGTTTATTCGAAGGCTGGATTAGCTGAGTAAAAAAACATGGAATTTATCGCCGTATCAGTGTCTGTTTAGTACATCGTGAGTGACTGTCCCTTCCCCTCCAGTTTCAATGCAAACACCTCTCATTCTCTCACAGCACTAGAGATTAATCTTCCCTCACTCCTCACGGTACTACCGTCCCAGGGATTAGTCTGGTGAAACTCCATTGCATTCTCTCTGTGGCAAGGTGATCATTCCTTATAAAGGAGAAAAAAAAATCATCCACAATATCCCAAAGACTGCCTCAACAACACTCTCAAGGTTGATCACAAAAACTATTTTTTCCACACTTACACATCTCCGTTTCTTTCCTGTGTCATAAAAATGCATTCCTTCTAGATGCACCGCGTATGATGTGGAATTAAGAAATTCCTTCCATCTGTGTGTCAGCATCAATACAGCAGCACCAGAGATGCAGATGGAGATGAACATCATGCTCGAGGAGAGACGAAGAAAGAATGCACTTAATATGGGGAACGGTCATTTGCCTGAATGAGAATGAGCAGAAGGCATACAGGAAAGAGTCAGAGGAAGGGATCTACCTTTCCTTTTGTTCTTCCTTTACAAGATGTGTGCAAGACCTGGTCAGGCCAACATGTTTTGCCGATCTTGTACTGAGTGGCTGGTTCACATGTTCCACAGGACGGTAAATAGTAAAACACATTGCTGTGGGTTTGCAGTCACATAGAGGTCTGACCAGGGAAGGATGACCCATTGCCTTCGCGAAAGGACAGGAGGCAAGCAGATGGGATTTTCATAATTCATGGTGATGGCTTCATTTCAATGTCACCAATTTCCTTCATGCGATGTATCAACAGATTATTATTCTGTGTCTCCTGCCATTACATAGAACATAGAACAGTACAACACAGAACAGGCCCTTCAGCCCATGATGTTGTGCCGATAATTATTCTGAATTAAACAGATATACACAGAAACGCACACACACCACCCTCCACCACCACCCTGTCTCCTGCCATTAAGCAGATGTACACACACACACACATATACACACACCTCCTCACACACACACGCACACCTACACACTCACTCACACACACACACCCCACACATACACACACATACACACACTCACTCACACACACACACACACGCACATCCACACCACTCACTCACACACTCACACACATTCTACACACCACTCACTCACACACACACATACACACACCCCACACACACACACACACATACACACACTCACACACACACACATACACACGCACATCCACACCACTCACTCACACACACTCTACACACCACACACACACACACACACACACACACACTCTTGGTATGAGTGGGGTAATTTCTGTACTAAAACTGAGGTTTAATGAATAAGGGCTAAATTATGAGACTAATGTTCGGCTAGGCCATAGAGAAGCATGAACTAGAAGTCACCTCTGTTATGCCAGGAACATGGTAACCTTGGGCAAGATACCATGGAATGGTTCAGTTAGACACAGAGGGCAGAATACAATGAAAGCTCTTTTTAAGACATACAAAAAAATCAATAAATGCTTTAACCAGCAAAAACATGGAGATAACAAAGGAATGTTCTAACTAGCAAAAATTGTTAAAATAATATAACATTTTAATTAAGAAATTGGCAGAGAAAAGCGTGAAATGTTTTAACCAATGGAATTGTCATTAATGATTTTTAATGTAAGAAAATCCATAGCGTGAGATGTTTTTAACCAATGGAATTATGACTAATGTTTTTGAATGTAAAAATAATGTATAAATATTGGTGCTGTAAAATCTTCCGGCGCGACTTCCGAAGTCCTTTTTGGAACTCGCCCAATCTTCGAAGATTGAATAAACATCTGTTGCTCCGTTTGTGTGTCTCGCAGCATTTTGATTTGCCACGGGAAAAGCGGTAGCCGGTGGGGATAAGGGCTGGTGCTGACAGCTTGGAGTTCGCCTCCTAGGAAGGAACCTTGTGGACAGTCTCCCTTGAAATCAAGGGTTAAAGGACAGTCCGCGGTTGGCAGAGTGTGGAGGCAGAACTCGGTTGATCTGAACCATAGCCCTAGTGTAGAATAGTTAGCTGAGTGTCAGGGACTATTCTCCGGAGATTTAGAATACCTAGACAGAATTCACTTATAACAAGAAACATGTCAGGCAGCACCGACCAGCAAAGTAGAGTTAATGGGTGAAATGGCCATATTTCCATTTCCAATGCTGTATGGTCTTAAGATGCCAGGAATATTTTCCTAATCGTGCAATGGAGGCTCACATTGATATATATTTTACTGGACAGTCAATGAGACTGTGGGATAGGTTTGAGGGGCTGAATGGACTATGATTCCTCCCATTTGTTTTGCCCTTATTTCTGAAAAGCGGAGGTAATTTGCTGTGAGGTTAACACACTTTCAAATTAAAGGGTTTCCCACTAACATTTGAGATAACGTTGTTCCATTCTAATTCAGACTGTGCGATCCATAGCGCTATCATCCCCAGGGAACGGTGAAGATAGGTCATTGAAGATATTCAAGCCTGACCTTAAGTGATCTTTGATGGACAGAAGAGTCAATATTTAGTTGGAACAGACAGGAAGGTGGTGGTCAGCTACAGTCAGACCAGCCATGATGCTTCTAAATTGTGCAGCAGGCTGGAGGGGCCGAATGGCCTACTGCTGCTCCTATCCCACGTGTGGTCCTCCCAGTTCACATGTCAAAGTTGTTACAGAGAGAGACAGAGGAAGACCCCTTTCAGCCCGTCAGAATCGTTATAATGAGTCAGGAGGAGGCAACTCTGTCCCTCTATGGAGTTACACAGGAATAGAATATAATCATTCAACTCATTGACTAAATTACACCGCTCAGCAGAAAGCCATACAACCGTTCTGGGCAGTTACACAGGAACAGGGGAGCCCTGATTAGCTAACCTGAAATACAGATTTGAGATAATTACTTGTTTTCAGGTTGGAAAGCTGTAACCAGCAGAATTCTTCGAGGATCAGTGTGAGTTTATCAACAGTATACACTCTAGCTTAATGCCTTGAATGAAGAGGTTGAATATATTGGAGCTCAGTTTGCTCATACACCAGGATAAACATTCAATAAGATGTCAAGTGGAGGCAGAGCGTCTGCAATGGGATACTGATAGGGGAGGGCAGTCAGTAAACTTGCGACAAAATAAATATCAGTACGATGTGGGTGACTGGAATTTTGTGTTTTGGGAAAATGGCAAAACAGCTGCAAATAATTTAAATGGAGAGAAAATGCAGAACTTGGTGGTACAGAGGGATTTGTGTGTATTACCACATGAAGCACATCAAGCTACTGTGAAGATGCAGCAACTGATTTGGAATGGAAACGGAACGGTGCTGTTTCATGCAAGGTTTGATCTTAGCGATGTTTTCCTGCATCAGTACAGGGCATTGCTGAGACCACGTCTGATGTATTGTTTGAAGTTATGATCCTCAAAACTGAAAAAAAGCAAAACGGTTTTCAAATTTTTCAAAGATGTTTCTCTTTACTCGGTCTAGTGATGTATGCATTATGTCATGAAGGATTAACAGTTTAGACCTGAGAATGAGAGATGTTCTTATTGACCATATACGATCATGTGGAGAGAGTATGGTGAATAGCTGATGGATATTTCCTCTTGTATTGGAGAAAAGAATTGGGTATGTAATTTGAGAATAAGCTAGGTTCTGAGGCAAGGTCGCTGGACCAGAAACGTTAACTCTCATTTCTCTTCATACATGCTGATAGACCTGCTGAGCTTTTACAGAAATTTCTGTATTGGTTAAGATAAGACATTCATCTTAATGCAGATATTGTGAATACATTAAACATTTTATTTTTATATTACGCGGGTACATATAAACACATCTTCAAATTAATAAGAGGGTAATTATTTGTTAATGAAATGATTCTGTGTGCGACAGCAGCAATGATGCACCTGCATGGATCAGGGAATGTGATGGAGCCATAATGTTCAGACAATGTTCAAGGAGAGCACACATAGTCCAATCTGAGTTCTGATAACATTATTGATTCAACTTAGGATGGAAAAATGTAACCTACCTGAGAAGGGACAGTTTGTTCCTCCCTTTCTCTTTCCCTGTCCCTCATCACAGCGATATGTGTGAGCTAATACAAAAACCCCAATCGGTTTTCTCACTCATGGAGGATTCATGATTTGGATTCTTTGGAACTTCCCTACCTGCTTTAATCAAAGGGGGTTTAGCCATATCCAACTGTTTCAGGAAGAAATCCCATTATCAGCAGGTTGTGCGAGCAGAATAACTTCAGAAGTAATTATTCAGACTCGATAGTGAGGGGAACAGACAGGAAATTCCGTGACTGCAAATGGGAATACAGGATGATGTGTTGCCTCCCACGTTCCAGGGTCCAGGATGTCTCAGAGCGGCTGCAGAAGGTTTTCACCGGGGTGGGGGAACAGCCAGAAGTCATTGTGCATGTTGTACAAAATGACAGAGGTAGAAATAGTGAAGAGGTCCAGCAGAGTGATTGCAGAGAGCTAGGAAAAAGGATAAAAGCCAGGATGATGAAAGTGGTAATCTTCGGTTTACGTCCAGTGCTATGTGAAGGTAAGAACAGGTCGTTATGGCAGATGAATGCGTGGCTAAAGAATTTGGGCAGGGTAGGGATATATATCTTTAGATTATTAAGAAGTTTTGTCTTGCAGCAGTGACCTGTTCAAGGGGGACGGGTTATACCTGAACTGGAGGGATGGGGCAATATCCTTGCAGGGAGGATTGCTAGTGCTACAAGGGAGGGTTTAAACTAGATTGACTGGGTTTGGGGATGGTATGGGATCAACAACAGCAGGGTGACAGATGTGAGGCTGGAAGGAGATGCAGTAATTAGAAACAGTAAAGTGAAGAGACAGGTCAGGCTGGAACATGACAGAGAGCAAGGAATGCCTGTTGGATTAAATTGCATCTGTTACAATGTAAGACGGCTGCCTGATAAGGCTGATGAACTCAGGGCATGGATAAGTATGTGGGACTGGGATGTTATAGCCATTACAGAAACATGCCTAAGGGAGAGATAGGTCTGACAGCATAATGCACCAAGGTACAGCTGCTTTAGGCGGGATAGTGCTGGTGGAAGGAGCGGCGGTTGAGTTGCATTTTTGATTAAGACGAGTATCACAGCAGTGTTCAGAGATAAAATACCTGGACGATCATCCAGTATGGCTTTGTGTGTGGAGCTAAGAAATATGAAGCGGGTGATGACATTATTAGGCTTATACTATAGACCCCCAAATATTCAATGGGAGTTAGAGGAATAAAAATATGTAGAGAGATTGGGACACTTACAGGGGCAATATAATTCTCATAGTAGGAGATTTTAATTTTATGAATATAGACTGGGACTGACATGGAACTTATAGCTTAGATGGGGTGAATGTTTTAATTGTGATGAGAAAACTTTCCTCATGAAGTATGGAGAAGATGCTGTTCAGGAATTGGCAAACTCAACCGACTCTTGAGAAATAGAGCGGGAGAGGTGATGGAGGTGACAGTGGAGGGGCACTTTGAGACCAGTGACCAGAGTTCTATTAATCTTTACATAGTTATGGAGAAAGACACACCGGTACACAGTGCAAGTTCTAACTTGGGGCAAGGTCAATGTTGATGGAATTAGACAGGAACTTGCAGGGGTTGTTCGGAGCAATTTGATTGCAGGCGAAAGGGTCTCCATCAACTGGGAGGCCTTGAAAAGTGAGATGACTGGAGTTCAAGGTTAATATGTTCCTATGGGGGTTAAGGGCAAGGTTGGCATGAGGATGGAGACCTGGAAGACAAGAGATATTGAAGAGGTGTGGCTCAGGTCCAGGCAGATGAGATCAAAGGAATCCCTGGAGATATACAAGGGATACGGGAGTTTACTGAAGAAAGATCTCAGGAGGTCGAAAAGAGGGCACAAGATAGTCTTGGCTGAGAAGAGCAGGATGAATTCGAACAGGTTGTTTACATATATTTAAGACAAGAAAACAACCGCAGTGAGAATACGACCCCTCAAGGACCAAAGTGGATATGTATATGCGGAACCACAGGACATTCTCAAGGTTCTCAATGAATATTTCTCCTCTGTGTTTAACTTGGAGAAATACTTGAAGACTTGGTGTGGGAGCTTAGGGAAGTTAGTGGTGATATTTTGTTGACAGTCCATACCACAGTAGAGGAGGTGTTGGATGTTTTCGAATGTAGGAAGCTGAATAAAAATCTTGGTTCTGATCAGATGTAACAAAGAACAAAGCAGGAGGCTAGAGAAGACACTACAGGACCCTGGCTGCTATTTTGGCATCATCATTAGCTACAGGTGAGGTCCCGGAAGACTGGATGGTAGCGATTGCTGTGCCCTTATTCAAGAAGGGAAGGAAAGAAATACCTGGGAAATATAGACCAGTAAGCCTAACATAATTTGCTGATGACAGTGAGGGAAGTTTTCAGAAATTGCGGCAGGACCTTGATTAGCCGGGGAAGTGGGCTGAGAAATAGGGAAACATAGTTTAATATAGATAAGTGTGAGTTTTACATTTTGGAAAGTCAAATCAAGGCAGGAATTTCATTGTGAATGGTGTGACGTTAAATGGTGTAGTGGTTTAGAGGGACCTTGGAGTATAGGTGCACGGTTCTCTAAAAGTAAAGTCACAGGGAGACAGGGAAGTGAAGAAGTCTTTTGGCACACTGGCCTTCATCAGTCAGGGCA
This sequence comes from Hemiscyllium ocellatum, assembly GCF_020745735.1. Taxonomy (NCBI): domain Eukaryota; kingdom Metazoa; phylum Chordata; class Chondrichthyes; order Orectolobiformes; family Hemiscylliidae; genus Hemiscyllium; species Hemiscyllium ocellatum. The sequence goes on along the minus strand of NC_083435.1, from coordinate 49,247,655 downwards.
TTGAGTATAGAAGTTGGGAAGTTATGTTGCAAGTTTCAGGACGAGGCCACACCTGCAGTGTTGTGTTCAGGTTTGGTCACTTTGCTGTTGGAAGGATTTTATTAAACTGGAAATATTGCAGACGAAATTTACAAGGATGTTCATATGACCCAACAGCCTGAGTTACAGAGAGAGCTTGGACAAGGAAGGACATTTTTCTTTAGAGTAAAGGAGATTGAAAGGGTGGGAGGGGTGGGGTGGGTTCTTAAAAAAAACTGTACCAGATCATGAGAGGCATATACTGAATGAACTCAGTCTTTCTTTTTCCCAGAGTTTTGGAATCGAGGACTGGAGTGCATCAGTTTACGTTTAGTGGGGAAAAAATAAAAGAGACCAAGAGAGGCAAACGTTACACAGAAGGTGGTATGTATATGAAATGAGCTGTCAGTGGAAATAGTCCAGGCATTTGCATTAACAACACTTAAAAGGCATTTGGAATAATGCATAGATAGGAAAGGTTCAGAAGCATATGGGCCAAATGCAGAGAAATAGGTTTTGCGTGGATGGACATTTATGTCAGCTAGGGCCAGTATGGATCAAAGGGCCTGTCTTCATGCTGTAGGACTCTCTGACTCTTCAAGTAGGATAACATTTGGGCCAAACTCTCAGTTTTCCCTTCATCATGAGTTCCAGTAATATTTGGACAAAGTTCTTTCAAGTTAACATTGCAGAGATTTTCATTTCCAGTTTGTTATCAAACGCGTGTGTATGTGTGTTTGTGCCTCAGTATTTTTAAAAGGGAAATACCAATGTACATATTTGCAATATTCACTCATCATTCTTCTTTCCATCATAGTTTGAGTAACTTTGTTTTAGTCGCAAACGTGTTGTTGGAGCAGATTAAAGAAATCTGATTGATTTGTTTCTTACACTGACCCTGTCACTCTCTGAGAACTATATCATTGGCCATATCACCAACATAATTATAATTGAATTGTTTTGTGACCAGTGGAGGAGTGGGACTAGAAAAGGGAACCATGACCGACTCAGTGACCCTAACGTCAGTGTACTGTAGGTTGTTGGAGGGGAATCTGAGGGTTTGGAGTAGTCAACATGGCTTTATGCGATGGAGATCATGTCTCATTAATGTGACTGAGTATTTTGAGAACGTGACACAGAAGAGTGAAGAAGGCACTGTGGTATAATTTGTTTACAATGGCTTCAGCAAGGCGTTTAATATGGTTTCTCATCGCAAACATGTTAGGTCACATGGAATCCAGGAAAAGTTAACCAATTGGATACGAAAACGTGTCTTGAAGATAACGAATTGTTTTCCAGACTGAGGCCGGTGGAGGGTGCTGAAAGAATCAGTGCTGAGCTCACTGCTTTTCATCATGGATGTAAATGACTAGGATGTGAATACCAGAGGCATGATTAGTAAGTTTCCAGATAATATCAACAAAGTGGTGCAGCAGATTAAGATTAACTCAGAGTACAGTGGCACCTTTGACCCCATCAAAGTCCCAAGGACTGGCAGATGGAGTTTAATTTAGATATTTGTGAGGTTTTGCATTTTCAGTACGTTCAGTCATGTTGTGCACTGGAGAATGTTGCCGAATAAAGAGACCTACGGGTACAGGCTCACAGTTCCTTGAAAGTGGATAGACAGGGTGGTGAAGAACATGTTTGGCACGCTTGTCTTAATTGGTTCGAAAATTGAGTACAGGAGTTAATGTGACCTGTTAGCCCTGGACAGAACACTGGTGAGGCTACTTTAAGAATACTGAGCACAATTTGGTTGGCTCTCCTGATGGGAGAATGTTGAGAGGACGCAGAAAATGTTTACAAGGATTTTCCAGTACTGGAGGGTTTGAGCTTCATGGAGAGGATGAATAAGTTAAGGCCTCTTCCACTGAACTGGCGGAGGGTGAATGGAGATATGAAATTGATTTTTCAAATCCTGAGGGGCATGGATAATCTGAATGACCAATGTATTTTTCCCAGGGTAGCGAGTCCAGAACTATACGGCATAGGTTGAAGGTTTGGGGGAAAGACTTAGAGTGGACCTTAGCAGTTACATTTTCACGCAGAAGATGGTGCGTGTATAGAAAGTGCTGTCAGAGAAAATGTTGACAGCGGGTCCAATTACACGTTTAAAATACATATGGATAGGTACATAAATAGGAATGGTTCAGAGGGATATGGAGAAAATGATGGCAAATGGGACTAGATAAGTTTGGGATAACTGGTTGGCATGGGTAAGCTGGAATAAAGGATCTCTTTCCATGCCACATGACTCTCTGATTCTATCAGAGAGATGGGGAAAATTCTAAAAAGGATCTTTCAAGTGGAAATTCTCTTCCCCAGAAGTTTGACATTCCTCATTGTTTACATTTATACAAAGCTGAGTTAGTAGAGACTTAATAATGGGATACAGACAGGAAGGTGGAGCTGAGACCACAACCTGATCAGCCACAATCTTAGTGTCTGGTGGAGAAGCCTCAAAGTGTCTACTGACCCACTCCTGCTCCTCAGTCCCATATCTCTGCATTCCATTCAGCTCCTCAAAACTGCCAGACAGGAACAGTTGATGTCCATTTACTGCTACAACCTAGTACACAGGAAAACGTAAGACCATTCAGTCTGTGAAGACTGCCCCATACGGTTTGGGTGATTTGGAAAATACAATTGTAAAACTCAGGCTGGATATGAAAGACGCCCCTCATCTCTCTTTCCAGAGCTTCCCCTCTCTGCAACGTGTGCTCCATTTGTTGTTCATGTTGTAGACCCAGGTTCACGGTGAATACAGCCCCCAGACCTCACCTAGAGATGGCTCACAGAATCCTCTGGTCTCCCTGACTGCAATATTCAATAACAGACCTTCCAGGAAAATAACACCCATTAACCTTCCAATAACAGAATGGCAGTACATCAGAAACAGGAGCACATCGTTCAAATCCCAACCCTGCCCTTCAGTAAGATCATGGCTGATCTGCTCTAGGTCACAAATCCTCTTTAATGTCCGATTCCTCATAGCCCTCACCTCTCTGACAGGTCAAAATAAATCTACCCCACTCGCTAAATACTTTCATAGAAGATAGAACATAGAACATTACAGCACAGTACAGGCTCCTCTGACCTCGATGATGCATCTACCTTTTATCCTACTCTCAGTTCAGACTAGCCTATATGCACTACACTGTACTATCCTCCCATGTGCCCATGTAAGAGTCGTTTACATGTCCCTAATATACCTGACTAAATACCACTGCAGGCAGTGCATTTCACGCACCCACCCCTCTCTGTGTAAGGAACCGATCTCTGAGATCTCCTTGAAACTTAGCTCCAAATGATGCCCCCTCCTGACAGCCATTTCTGCCTTGGGAATAAAGTCTCTGGCTTGATATATCTATCAAGTCACCTCTCATCCTTCTTCATGCCAATGATAAAAACCCTATCTCTCTCAACCTTTCTCCATAAGACCTGCCCTCCAGTCCAGGCAGCATTCTGGTAAATTTCCTCTGCACCCTTTCTAAATTTTCCATATCCTTCCTCTAATTGGGTGACTAGAACTGGAGAAAATATGTCAAGTGTGGTCTAATCAGACTCTATAGAGCTGCAGCATAACTTCGTGGCTCTTAAATACAATTCCCCTGTTCATGAAAGCTAACACACTATTTGCCTTCTTAACAACCCAGTCAAATTAGGTCACAACTGTGAAGGACCTAATGATATGGAACACTCTATTCCTCCACACTGCCAAGTATCCTACCTATAACCCTGTATTCTGCATTCAAATTCACTTTTCCAATTTGTACTCCACACTTTTCAAATTTGAACTCCATCTGTAGAATCGTTAACTCTTTCAGAATGAAGGTATTGTGACTACTGACAGGATTGTGTACAAAGTGACATTCAATACAGTGTCACACTTTATTGAATGTCACTTTGTTTACTTAATGTCACTTAAGTTTATCAAAGATCATTTCCCTTTCCTGAATCTAGGCCGACTCTACAAAATCAGATCACTATTCTTCAAGTGTTAGTTGTCACATTCCTTATAAAAGGTTACAATATTTTTCTCAATCTGACAACAAGCTATTTAGCTTTCTGTTTGCCCTGTCCATCCTGTCTTAAATATTTCAGTTTATAACAGCTGCTTTCCAGTCTGCAGGATCGTTTCCAGAATCTAACCAGCTTTGAAAAATATTCAGTAATTATTTCATTAGCTCTATCAACACCTCCTCAATACTCTGGGATGCAGCTCAGCAGATTCAGTAACTCATGAAACTTCGATTTAATTAGATTTTCAAAAAGCATACTCTTCATTAATTCTAATTTCCTGCAGTTTCTCATTTTGACTAATCCTCCGTTTCCTAATATTTCTGGAAGTTAGTTTCTGTACCTTCCCCTGTGGAGATGGAACCAATGAATTCCTCTCAGCAGGCAGATGGCTTCTGTCAGCTCATGAATACATCAGAGGACTGCATTTCAGAGATGGTGGATGTATTACCCACTCCTGACTGGAAAGTTCCAGAATCAATCCAGCTCACTTCATGGTAAGTATCAGTACAGTCCTGTCCCTGATGTGAGGCTACAGGTTATACTGAAGGAGAGGACACAGTTCAGTGACCACCTCATTTTTGAAACAAACTGGTTTGTCACTTTAAACATGGAATGGATCCAGCTTAGACAAATGTTCCTCGAAATCCCCGGGAGGAATGTGCAGCTCCCAGCCCCACCCTGTTTACACAGCTTCCCTTCTCTGTAGTCTCAGCTCCATTTGTTTACCGTGGACACAGATACACTGAAAATGCAGTATCTGGAGTGGGGTCAAAAGGACCTCGGGTCTCCCTGAATGAACGCAGCAACTGACAATACAAACCTGAGAACATCATCCACAGAAATTCCACTGACTTTCCAATTACAGCAGCAAGTCAGTTCCCCACACCAATGGTGCAACCATTCAGTGTTGAAAATGCCGCTGTCTATTCAGTTTCTCTTCCTAGCTGAGAAAGCCATTGCATCTCTGCACAGTCCCACAGTAACAGTTCCATTTTCCAAAGTAACAGTTGACGATATAATATTGTGTTTCTCTGTATCTCAGCACTACTATTGCCGATGGAGTTGATCACCACACTCAGAGAGACACGGGGAACATTACTCAATTCAAGCAGGGACATCCTGAAATGGATGTGATATTCAGGAATATGGGGAAAGGGGAAATGTTCGAATAACCTCCCATCCTATTTTCCTTCCAGTCCATCATCAGCAATCCTTTTGTTTGCTTTTCCTTTCTCTTCCTCTCCATCACTCTCTCTCTCTTTCTCCCTCCCTCTTGGTGGACATTCCTCCACCCATTCAACACAAACCTCCCATTCATCCTTCCAACCAACCCTGATATAAATAATATTCTTAATTTGTTGCATTTAGTTTTGATATGTTCAATGAACTCTAAATGTTATCTGTTTTTCTCCAGTCCGACAGACTGCCATACTTATTGAGAATCTCCAACACTTTTTCAGATGCTGGAGAATGTTATTTCACATCTCCAGCATCCACATTTCCTTGGTAATGTCATCTTTAATATTGTTGTTTCCCGGGATGCCAGCATCACTGGCACGGGCAGCATTTGTTAGCCATCAGTAACTGCCCTTGACCACGCAACATTTGTGGAGGCAATATGGACCCAACTACATTGTTGTGGGTCTGAAATCACACTTAGTCCAAACAGGGCAAAACTTCTCAGTATCTTTAACAAAGATCATCATTAAAATAAGGAAAAAAATCCTGATGGTTTATGGTTGCCATGAGGGATATTAGGTTTCATTCCAACTTTTGTCATTCGAATTTAAGTTTAGACATCGGCTGTGGGAGGGTTTCAAACAATGTTTTTAGAGTCATAACCTATGCCTCTGAATTACATGGTCAGTGACACTTCTACTCGGATACAAAGTCCCTGTTGTGAAGTAACTGTAGAGACAAGAAAAAGCTTGTGGTCAGAATATTTACTGCTGGAAGAGTGGTCAAAAGAGAACTGGAGCCGTAAAATCTGTCATTAACGAAGGGGTAGATGATAGCTAATTTAGCAACGGCACTGAGGCATAGCTGGAGACTGGGTTGCGGGCAGATTTGATGACAGAGAGAATATAGAGAGATAAAACAGTTCAGGGCAAAAAGGAGATTCAAGGTTCCGAACAGTCTTGTCCCTTCTTAGATGTTTGTGAGTAAGGAGTTTGGATATGAAAGTATGGGACTGAAAGTTCATATATTTCTTAAATATAATTAACTGGAATATCAATCACCTTCACCATCGTTGATAGAATTGACAGAGATTGGCTTACCAGGAACACCAATAATAGCGAGGATGGGATAGTACCCAGCTTGAATAATCCTCAGTACGGCTTCTATCCGCAGCTCTAACCATGCCCAATCCAGAGAAAGCCAGTAAAGACCATCGGATAAACTCCTGTCCATTGTTGGGACATTCCAGTCTAATGTTCTCAGACTCTGATCCATTGTTGGAACATTGTAATGTTTTCAGATTTTGATCTCTTCCTCTCTATAGCTGCTGATCCCAATCGTGTTGAGGATTACACTGCCCCAAATACTATGGCATAACAAATTGAAAGAATCCCCTAATTATGGACGAGGTAAAGCCTCTAGTGACCCAGTTAGATCCATGAAGACTGATATTAATCACAGTCACTGAACAAACAGCTCCAGGTAACCCATTTCATGATAACCCTGATATAACACAATAATACTTGGTGTGGGTGGGATGTTGACATCAGTGACTATTGGGTTAATGGCTCATCTCCAGTTGTAAAAATAGAGGCGAGGGAGAGAGATGATGCTTTCTCTTCATAAGCTTGATGATTCTACTGTGTTTTGGCAATGTAGAAATTGCTGGGGTCCCGAGACCGTCGGTGTCTGATCACCAGGCCAGCTGCATCCTTACGTTTGATTTTTTTATGTTTAATTTGATATTTATCATACCATAATTTAACTGCTTAGGTGGGGTTAGGCATTTTTGAGAGTTTCCGACAGTGCTATAGACAATGTAGATACGGCCCATTTCTTGTGGTACTTGCAGCCAAACGGTGTTTGACTAAATTGTGCTTTGCTTAATATGAATATCGTGAACAAGCGAATTGTATCTGAAACACAGCACCTCACATTTAGCTTTAAAATATTTTTTAAAACGTGTGCGGTCCAAGGTCACCTTCTTCATGTACATAACAAGAGTTACAGATATTCACGTTTTACTCGGGTAATTACTTGATGGACAACATGTTGCAGATATATGGGGTTAAATAGCGGAATGGGCCGAGCTGGAGGAGTGATAGTTATATCAGGAATTATATCGGATAGTCAATCCACCTCACAGATCATGCCCACACATGTATAAGCCCAGATGAGGTATCTAATCATCATTAAGCGTAAACCAGACCAGTGTATTGCTTAGCAATAAGTCCAGGATTGATCAATGTTCAGAGCTCACCAGTCCACTTCTTATCCGTCCATCAGTGCATTGATATATAAACCTACAGAGCACACAACTGCATTGTTTCATAAACATGCATGGGGAGCTGTGCAGTGAATAGCAATGAAGTTATCTGTTAATCGAGAGCAGTTATCTTCCCAGCATGTACAGCTGTCTACACTAACCACTGCATTGCTGAGTAACACTGTGTTAGATCATTGCTCTACGTGAGGAAACTTGCAGCCCATGTTGGAAGTGACAGGATGTGCAGCTCACATCCATTTCCAGCTCCATATCTCCATTGCGCCATGACAACAGTGTGCTATGGGCATGAAACTCACTGCCAGAAAGCGGCCATGAATCAGCTGAAATGCTGCCAAATGGGAGGAGCTTGGAAAAGGAAGGGGGAGATTGAGAGAGAATTTCAGAGAAGTATCTGATGGTAGGTTTAAAAACTGTGAAAATTAAAACATTTCGAAAACATCTTGCAATATGGGTCACTGTTTCCATGAATGATGGGTGAACAGGATATTGGTGTTAGTTAAGAAGGTGGAGAGTTTTAGATGAGTATTTGTTCTGCAGCTGGATAACTGGGAGCAGTGCCAGCACAGTCTGGATCTCGTTAGCCTGAATCTAATAATAATTTGTCTCAGTGCCATTTTCATTGAGTGTGACAGAGGGATTGTCTGTACGAGGCGGAGTTAGTTTCCTGGTGCTATCTTATCGAACTGACCTCATTAACTACCCACCCTACCCCACAGTGTCCCTCTCAATCAATGCCAGCCCGATTCTCCCACCCATCATTGCTGGAGGTACTCACCATCGTCCAGATGTCCCTGAATATGCCATGATACCTGACATTGGTTCCAACTTTAAAAGGCCAATGGGCACACTGTTGAGCTTTCTCAGTTTGGAGCTGCCCTGCACAGTTTACCCCGAGCATGGCAGACAAGGAGCAATTACACCACGGTTTGTCAACAGGGGCACAGAGGTCCTGGTGGATGGGCTATTACAGAGGAGGACCGTTCTCTTCCAAAAGGGGGCCACAGCACCAGACCCACCAAGCATGGTTTGAGTTCACCACCCAGCTCAGTGCAATATCTGCGGACTCAAGAAATATCCAGCAAGACAGGACAAGCATCAATAACTTTCCCTGCTCTAGTAGATAAAGGTCGCCGTATTCTCTCTGCTCCCTCTGACTCACTGAATGTCTGTTATAACACCTTCCCCCGAATAAGGCTCCTTGACTCTCACTACTACATGCAGCACCTTCTCTCTCTCTCACTCAAACCTACGAAATACCCCTACATATTTAGAAAATGTTCTGGAGAATGCTGTTCCTACAATTCTCTGGATGATATCATTTGTACAATATTCCAGATAATTTTCAAAATTATTACCAACTTAAGCAAAATGTTCGTCTCCCAGTGTGTAACACATCAGAGGAAGGAGTAGAGTTGTTTTTTTTAATAGTCAGGGTGAAATTGCATCATGGGATCGTTAAGCCTCTCAAATATGTTCCATTATTCAGATAATGGTAGCACCTAAACATTTGAAGACTCATCTCTTCTTGAAGACAGACGCCACTTTGGAGATTCTCCAGTTTTGCTGGAACACTCCAGTAATCCAGAGAGGTAGGGAATATTCCACACCATGCCACCAGTCACTCTGTAACCACTTCTATTAAAACCAGCTATGAATTGCTGATGACTTGTTTACCCTTGGTCTTATCTGTTTGAGAAAAGTCTTGTTCATTTTGTTAGACACAGTGCAAGCATTTCCATCCGACTACAATTTTGTTTATAATATTGAAACTCATTTTGACTTCCCCTGTGAGGGACGATGTAAAATACTGTTTTAAATTCTCTGCCTGTTCCCTGAAACCAGTTCCCCAGTCACATCCTACAGGTGTCCCACATATAATTTCCTTCCTTTCTTCCAATGGTCACACACACATCATCAACGGTTTTTTCAAATCGATTCGGAAAAAAAAACTATTGCGGCTAGTTTAAAAAATATATTTCTCGCCAGTTTTGGAATATTTTGGTTTATATTTTGCTTTATACTAACTGCGTCTGGTTCCAAAACTAAACATCCCAAATTTGGCGGATGCTAGAGCTCACCAATCTGAAGTCGTTAGCTTGTGATTGATTAGTTATCCTTCACACTAAATGCATCATTTGGGGGGTGGGGGGGGGGGTTTCATCTGCACATCTTCATGCCATCTTCTTTTTGACCAGAGTCCAACGTTGCTGAGCATTATGAAGTATCTGCTTACATGTCTCTCCCACACATCTACTGACCTTCAACTGTGTGTTTTTCAAACGTCTCGTCCAGTACGGAGCACCTGACACAGGGAAGTAAACAATAACACAAGGTGCACACATTCATTCGTTCTGAAAATACATAAGGGTGATACCACTGAGACTACAGAGCTCTTAAACATGATCAGGGAGAGAAACAGAGGGGAACACATTCACTTCAAACTCAGATGATGGTATTACAGGAATGGATACGATTCAGATTAAATATGTTAAAGGTTTGAGTAATGTAACAAATTGGAGGCGTGGCACCAGGGAGAACTCTGTGCAGAATGAGAATATGAAAATGGAAGTGTTACCACGTCAGAAATCAGGTCAGGTCACTAAGTACAGGGCTGATCGGTGAATGGGTCTTGGTGTGAACAGGGGGATAGTCAGTAGAATTTAATTAAACATATTGGAGCTCAAACTGGGCATTCATGTGGTACTATAGAATCACAGCAGCAGCAGAACTGTATTCAATCAAAATAAGTAACCTTTTCACCAGGACAACGCTCAGTCCACTATTATCATCAAGCCAATCTATGTTTCAGTGATGAGTGTGGGTGAACATGTCAGGGTCAGAACCATTTGTACTGAATCCTGACAACAACCCATCCTGCACTTGACTGATTACATTCCAAACAGCAGAACTAACATCTGATACAGAGAGCGAAATGATCCCGAGACGAGACGATCATATCGAAGCTCTGCAGTCCTGCCACATCCAGACATAAATGTCGATGGACAATTTAACAACTCACTGGAGGAGAAGACTCCACAAATATCCTCATCCTACTTAACAGAATAGCCCCTTACATCAGTTTAAAAGACAAGGAACTTCACCGTCCTCAGCCAGAAGTGTTGAGTTGATGATCCACCTCACTCTCGCCATGATGCCCACAGAACCACAGACGCCAGTCATCAACCAATTTTATGTGCTGTACATGTGTAGCTGGTTAAAGCACAGCAGGTCAGGCAGCATCCAAGGAATAGGAAATTCGACGTTTCGGGCCAGAGCCCTTCATCAGGAATAGGGAGAGTGTGCCAGGCAGGCTAAGATAAAAGGTAGGGAGGAGGGACTTGGGGGAGGGGCGATGGAGATGTGATAGGTGGACAGAGGTCAAGGTGAGGGTGATAGGCTGGAATGGGGTGGGAGCGGAGAGGTCAGGAAGAAGATTGCAGGTTAGGAGGGCGGTGCTGAGTTCGAGGGAATCGACTGAGACAAGGTGGGGGGAGGGGAAATGAGGAACCTGGAGAAATCTGAGTTCATCCCTTGTGGTTGGAGGGTTCCCAGGCGGAAGATGAGGCGCTCTTCCTCCAACCGTCGTGTTGTTATGTTCTGGCGATGGAGGAGTCCAAGGACCTGCATGTCCTCGGTGGAGTGGGAGGGAGAGTTACAGTGTTGAGCTACGGGGTGTTTGGGTTGGTTGGTCCGGGCGTCCCAGAGGTGTTCCCTGAAGCGTTCCTCGAGTAAGCGACCCGTCTCCCCAGTATAGAGGAGGCCACATCGGGTGCAGCAGATTCAATAGATGATGTGTGTGGAGGTGCAGGTGAATTTGTGGCAGATATGGAAGGATCCCTTGGGGCCTTGGAGAGAGGTAAGGGAGGTGTGGGCGCAAGTTTTGCATTTCCTGCGGTTGCAGGGGAAGGTGCGGGGAGTGGAGGTTGGGTTGGTGGGGGTTGTGGACCTGACGAGGGATTCACAAAGGGAGTGGTCTTTGCGGAACACTAATAGGGGAGGGGAGGGAAATATATCTCTGGTGGTGGGGTCCTTTTGGAGGTGGCGGAAATGACGGCGGATGATACGCTGTACACGGAAGTTGGTGGGGTGGTAGGTGAGAACCAGTGGGGTTCTGTCTTGGTGGCGGTTGGAGGGGCGGGGCTCAAGGATGGAGGAGCGGGAAGTGGAGGAGATGCAGTGGAGGGCATCGTCGATCACGTCTGGGGGGAATCTGCGGTCCTTGTAGAAGGAGGCCATCTGGGCTGTGCGGTGTTGGAACTGGTCCTCCTGGGAGCAGATGTGGCGGAGACGAAGGAATTCGAATATGGGATGGCGTTTTAACAGGGGGCAGGGTGGGAGGAGGTGTAGTTCAGGTAGCTGTGGGAGTCAGTCAGTTTATAGTAGATGTCTGTGTGGATTTGTATCGGCGCTGCCTCGTGCTCCCACGAGGAGGTTGAACAGTTCATCAACTTTACCAACACCTTCCATCCCGAACTCAAATTCACCTGGACTGTCTCAGACTCCTCCCTCCCCTTCCTAGACCTTTCCATTTCTATCTCTGGCGACCGAATCAACACAGACATCTATAAAATACCACATTGTCTGACTGTATACAAATTGTATATTTTTGACAAAACATAATGTATCTGCAAATACAAATCGGCAAATGCAAATTCAGCCCAGATTTATGTGTGTGCGTGCGTGTGCATGTGTGTTTGCATATACGTGGATAAATGTGTTTGAGAACGAAGTGGAGTGTCTGCGTGAGGGGGAGAGAGACAGGGTGTGCCTGCATGTGAGAGAGGGGAGTGAGTGCGTGTGCAAGGAAGAGAGGGAGAGAGTGTATGGGTGTATTTAAGAGGGAGAGCGAGAGGATGCATGTATCCTTATTAAAACACAGACTGAATTGGCCGATCCACTTCCCCACACACACTCACACCATTCCCCTCTCTGCAAACTCTGCTCCATTTGTTGTTCATGTTACAGACCCAGATGCTGTCACTACACTCCCGTTGCTCCATCCAGAGTTTGGTTACCAAATCCTCAGGTCTCCCTGAATGTCTAAGGCAGCTCACAGCACAACAATGTGTAGCACCTCCAATAACATTTCAGTAACAGGAGTCAATCAGAAGCCCTCGGCTACAAGTTAGACGCCTGGTCGTTTACAATAATACCCGAGGGGCCTTCTCATGTTACTGACCACACGATCATCTGAGAGGGACATACAGGTTTTCAGTGGACAGGCACAGACCAAGTGTCAAAGGCATGTCTCAAAGCTGCTGGACCCCACTGCACAACATGGAACAACAGCCCCCCTCATACCATTTCATTGTTTCTGAGCTTCACAATACCAACACTTGATACATTCGGGAGCCACAAAACAACACCAGGGGAAAGGTACAGAAAAACAAACATAACACGTTGTGAAAATATGGATAAGGAGACAGGGGAGTGGGAGTAATTGGAGAAGTGAGACAATGGTGGGTCCAATCAAAAGAATTGAAGCATTCATTACAGCCAGATTATTGTAAAATTATTGCCACATCAGTTGAAATGGTTAGTTACATCAAATTCTGAATCTGCCTCACAGCACCATCCCAGACACCATAAACTGGGACAAGGTACCAGACAGAATGGAGAGCTGTGCAGACTATGCAAGTGGACTACACTATAAACTCGAATATCTGCCGGGCAAAAGAAGCCTGGCAAATTTTTGCTAGTAAATTGCTACTATACGTGCACTGCATAAAAGTCTTGCACGGGAAGATTTTCAACCCATGCAGTGAGTGACAAATGTATGGTTCTGTACCTCTACTGCACCAGTATAAGGCGAGAGATTGTATGTGTGTATTGGCGACAGTAGACATGACAATTATTGTTTGAGAGAGAAGAGACATGGAGGAACTCAGATTAAATGTGAAAAACTGACGCGGGCTTGTGTAATTAACAGAGGGAGACGGAGAACAGAGTCATAGACAGAGGTGACAACGTGCTTGTGAATATTAAAGGAAAGGCATTGCCAGATCCAAAAAAAAATATAAATCAATCCGTACAGGAATGATGGGATTGTGGTCTGCGTTTAGATACAAGCAATGGAGTATCAGACTCAAATCTGCTTTGGCAGGTTTGAAGCTGGGAGAGTCAGCAGCAGATTATTGGCTTCATTAAGACTGTATTTCAAAGTTAAAATAGCAGATGAGATGAACCAGTGAAGTATATTCTGCAGGTGTTGATAGCTAAAATTAGAAATGGTCAGGATATGGTATCTGCAATCAGCTCGTGGCTAAAGGGATCACCATAGATGTGGCTCATCTTTTCCAACCTCAGTTATTGACCAGGGGGTGAGATGGAGTCAGAGGAAGGAAATGGAATTTGTATCCAGAACAGAAGATAGTGTCCTCCAACCTTACAATATTTAAATAGCAAGGGCAGTGATACATTGAATCCTGGTTCATATTTGAAATTGAGTAGTTCACCCCACAAGGTACAGTGTCAGAACAAAAGAAGGAGAGAAAGAATGAAAGAAGTTCACTGTTGTTGCTCCTGGTGGTTTGGAGAGTGAATGTTTACAGAGTAGAGTAATTGAAAAGAAGAGTAATACAGTCGCACATGGTTAAGGCAAATAATAAATGGAAAGTGAAACTTACCAGGGACACCAACAATAGCCAGGATAGGATAATAAAAATATTGAATAATGTAACGTGCATATTTGATCCGCGGTGATAATGGCCACCAATAATATGTAGAAAGAATTGAAACATAACCGGATAAACTCCTGACCATTGTTGTAACATTCCAGTCTAATGTGCTCAGATTCTGATCTCTCTTCCCCTTCTCTCTGGAGCTGCTGATCCCTGTTAGTGTTGTCCGTGTTGCTCCCATTCATACCATAGGATGACATATTGAACAGCTCATTTATCATTAAAAGATGGACACCCTCCACTGGGTTAATTATAATTCACGGAGACTGACATTAATCACAATCACCAAACAAAGAGATTCAGTTAAACAATTCCATACATCATGTTATATATCACAATGAAAGGGAGAATCTACTCAGTTTGAATGCAATGGATAAGGTTTGCTGAGGTATTGATTATAAATCTTTCAATCTTTTTAATCTTTCTTCGCTGTATGTGAGGGAATTGCCAGAGCACTGCTGGATTGTATATGTTTTGCGCTGTTTCTTTAGGGGACAGGGAAAAAATAACGGGCCAGTTGCAAAATAAGTCTGGTGGGGAAGTTTCTAGATACCTTTCTGTAATGCTGCTTCTAGATTGAAATGCCCTCAAATCAAGTCCTTGCATAACCTTGAGACATTATTCAGAGCATTGAAACTGCTGCTCAGAAACATGGAAAAACAGGAGGCAGTCACTCAGCTGCTCGAGACTGGGGCACAGGGACAGGAGGCAGTCATTCAACTGCTCGAGATTGGGTCACAGGAACAGGAGGCAGTCATTCAACTGCTCGAGACTGGGACACAGGAACAGGAGGCAGTCATTCATCTGCTCGATACTGGGACAGGGGGAAATCAGGGGGCGAGTGAGGCCCCAGGATCCTGTACTGCAGGAATATAAGGAGGTGACTCACGCTCCATCAGTATGGGTCACTGGGAGAGAAGAGGAATTGTCTTGTTATTGACAGAAATATCCGAATAAGTTACATGAGAGAGCCATTCAATCCTGCTCCAGCATTCTCTTAGACCACGGCTGATCTGATTGTGATTTCCTCATTCCCCTCTCTGCAGCCTCTGCTCCATTCGTTGTTCATGTTGCAGACCAAGATACCCTAACTGCAGCCTCTATGACCCATCCAGAGTAGGTCAGCAAAGCGTCTGTCTTCCTGAATGTCCCACATCAGCTTAATGCACAGCCTCCAGGAAACCGTCCTCAACATTTCCACAAATGTACCAAAATTAGAGATAAGTCAAATGACACTTAAATACAAACAGGAAGCCTGGTCTGAATCAGTAACAGTTGAGGGGATTCCTCATGTTACTGAGCACACGATCAGCAGCGAGTGATTAATACAGGCCTTCAATGGATACGCACAGAGCAAGTTACAAAGATGTGCCTGAAAACTGCTGAAACCCCACTATCCAACATGGAGCACAGGGCAGGATACTGGGAAGTCAAAGAAAATGCAAGCTATGTATTTTGAGCATTGTTTCTAAGCTTCTTAATGTTGGAAGCTGATGCTCTCGGGTGAGCAACATTCGAGGCAAGAGGAAGGTATGGAACAGTTATTCAAATTAAATATTGGGCAATTAAAATTGGATGTCAGGGTTTAAATACCAACAGTTTAAATAGCACTTAATGGGAGGGATTTGGGAAATAGACAGAGGTAGAGAGACTCTGATACAGTGTTATGGGAGGATGTGTTCACAGGTTTCAGGGTACTGAAGTGAAGACATTACGATAGCATCTCACAACATTAACTGGTATTTCCGGGAATGAATAATTAATGGGATATTGGAGTGAGGTCAGAGAGAATCATAGAGTCATGGAGATATGCAGCACGGAAACAGACCCTTGAGTCTAACTTGTCAATCCCGATCAGATATCCCAAATTAAACAAGTCCTATTTGCTCAACATTTGGCCCATATCAATGTAAACCCTTCCTCTTCATGTACCCATTCAAATGTAATTTAAATGTTGTAAGTGTAACAGCCTCCACCACCTCCACTGGCAGCTCATTCCACACATGCACCACCTCTGTTGGAAAAAGTTGCTCCTTAGGTCATTTGTAAATCTTACCCCTCTCACTGGAAATCCATGCCCTCTAGTTTTGGGGAAAAGACCTTGGCGATTCATCCTATACATGCCTCTCACGCTCCAGGATAAATCACCCCAACCTACGCACCCTCTCCCTATAGCTCAAATCCTGGCAAAAGCCTTGTAAATCTTTTCTGACTCCCTTCAAGATTCACAATATCTTTCCGATAGGAGGGAAATGAGAATTGAATGCAGTACTGCAAATGTGGCCAAACTAGGTGCTGTACAGCAGCAACGTGACCTCTCAATTCATACAGTCAAAGCACTGACCAGTGAAGGTAAGCATACGAAATACCTTCTCCACTATCCTAACTACCTGCGATTCTACTTTCAATGAACAATGAACCTGGATTCCAAGGTCTCTTTGATCAGGAACACCCCTCAGGACCTTACCATTAAGTGCATATGTCCTTTCCTGATTTGCATTTCTAAAATGCATCACCTCACATTTACCTAGATTAAACACCATTTGCCACGCCTCAGCCCATCAGCCCATCTGATCAAGGTCCCATTTTACTCTGAAGAAAACCTTCTTTGCTATCCACTAAACCATCAATTTTGATGTTATCTGCAAACTTACCAACTATAGCTGCTAAGTTCGCATCCAAGTGATTTATATAAATCGTGAAATGTAGTAGATCCAGCACTGATCTTTGTAGAACACCTTGGTCACAGACCTCCGTTGGAAAAGCATCCTTTCACCACTACACTCTGTCTACTAACTTTGAGCCAATTTTGTATCCATATGGCTAGTTCTCCCTGTATTCCATGTGAACTAAACTTGTTAACCAGTCTGCCATGTGGAATGTTGTCAAATGTCTGACCGAAGTCCATATTGACAAGGAGCACATCTCGGCCTCAATGAGTCTTCTTAGTCAATTCTTCAAAAAAAACCTCAGTTTAGTGAGAGACGATTCCCCATGCTTCAAGCCATGTTGCCTATCCTTATCAGTCCTTGCCATTCAAAAGACATGCAAACCTTGTGCCTCATAATCCTCACCAACAATTTGCCCTCCACTGACAGTTTTTCCTTACCATCCTTGTTAAATGGTTTTAGTAATTGCACCAAGTTAGCAAATCTCATATTTTCCGGTACCTCACCTGTGACAATTGACAATGCGAATATCTCAGCAAGGAGCCCAGCAATCACTTCCCTCGCTCCCAAAGAGCTCTAGGGTACACCTGATCAGGTCATGGGGATTTTCCCACCTTTACAGGCTTTACGAAGTCCAGCATCTCCTCCTCTGTCATGCAGACACTTTTCACGATCCCACTGTTATTTGCATATCCTTCTGCAGATTCAAAATGCTTGTTCAGTGTCGCCTCCATCTCCTGTGGTTTCGCACATTGGCAGCTTTGCTAATCTTTAAGTGGCCCAGAACTCTTCGGAGTTATTCTTTTCTCCTTAATGTATGGGTAGAGTACATTTGGATTCTCCTTAACCCTATTTGCCAAAACTATTTCATGTCCCCATCATGGCCTCCTTATTTCCCACTTAAGTATACTCCGACTGGCTTTAGACTCACTGGACATTGACTTTAAATATGGAATTAAGAGGCTAATGATGATGATAAATACATTTTTGATTTTTGGAAAAACCCAACTGATGTGCTTGAAGTAAGTAAACTGTCATCCTCACCTGTCCTTGGTTACATGTGACTCCAGACCGACAATAATGTGTTTGACTCCTAACTGCCCTCTAGGCAATTAGTGATCGGCAATAAATGCAGGCCCAACCAGCGATACCCTCATCCCGTGAATGAATCCTGAAAAAATAACCTTGATTCCTACTCTCTACCTGACATATGTTTACTTCTTATCTGTGACCAGACCCTCAATTTCTCCAGTCCTCCAGCATTCCTCACACTTAGCAGCCTGCCCCTTCAACCTGACAGGGACATACTGTCTCTGGGCTCTTGACATCTCATTTTTGAAGGCTTCCCTCTTCTCAGCTGGCCCTTTATTTGTGAATATCTGTCCCAGTTTGGAAGTTCTGGCTAATATCATCAAACTGGCCTTCCTCCAATTTTGAACATTATCTTTTAGACCCGGTTCATTCTTTTCCAGTCTATTTTAAAACTAATGGAATTATGATTATTTGTCAGAAAGTGCTTCCCAGCTGATACCTCAGTCACCTTACCTGTCTTATTTCCCAAGCGTAGTTCATGTTTAGCTCGTTCTCTGTGATGGAGAGCATTGGATAAGCAAATTCAGCTTTGTAACTGTGAATGGGGTCAGCAGTGTATTCAACTCATTGGATTGAATCTAACTATAATTCGTCTCCTGTTAATTTTCACTGAGTGTGACAGAGGGAACGACTGCACAAAGCCAAGCTAGTTTCCTGGTGCTATCTTATCAAACCTTTCTCATTAGCCTCCACCCCATGGTGCCCCTCTCATTCAATGCGAGCCCGATTCTCCCATTCATCATGTCTGGAGGTACACACCATCGCCCAGATACCCCTGGATATTCCGTGATCCCTGGCACTGATGCCATCTTTAAAAGGCCAATGGACACATGGTTGAGCTTTCTCAGTTTGGAGCTGCCCTGCACAGTTTACCCCGAGTATGGTAGATAATGGGAAATTACACCACGGTTTGTCGACAGGGGCACGGAGGTCCTAGTGGGTGGGCTAGCACAGAGAGGGCCTTACACTTCCCAGAGGGGGGCTACACCACTAGACCCACCGAGCATGGTCTGAGCTTTCCATCCAGCTCAGTGCAGTATCTGCGGTCTGAAGAAATGTCCAGCAATACAGGACAAGCATCAATAACATGCACGCTCTGTCAGGCTAGAGGTCACTCTATTCTCTCTGCTCCCTCACACTCACTGTATATCTGTTGCAGCAGCGACCCAGAATAATGTTCATGTTTCACCACTCTCACTGCTGCATGCAGCACCTTCCCCCGCCTCTCTGTCTCTCAACCCCTCTCTCTCCCCCATTCTTCCCCCTCCCCGACACTAATAACAAGACATGGATACAACACTGTGGACTGACTCCCTTCAGACACCTCACCATATCTCCCCCCACCTCCGCCAACACTAACAACAGTGCCACGCACTCCTTCCCTCCCCTCTCCCATTCCAGGAAAAACAGCCTGGAATAAGACACAAAGGGTCAAGCCGGGTGATGGAGTGCCCGATATCCAGTCCCTCACCCCCCTCCCCCGGCCATGTGGGGAGGACCATGGTATGAGCCGGAGAGGATCTGGACGCCTCGTGTGGAAATTCTGAAACATCCACAACCCACTGACCAAGTAAGGAGCAATGTTCAGTGAAGGGAAGTTCTCACTTTAAACCCACTGGCAGCTCCGTTTCCTCTGGCACAACTTAGAAGCCTTGGCCCTAATGCCATCTCCCTTTTGTGGTGAGCTTATACAAATAGAATCCCCATGGTTTCGGTGGGCATGAGGGTGGACTCACACCACACCATCTCCACCACCCCTCGGGAAGTGAGCACGGAGACTCCTTCCTCCTGTAAACAGCTCAGATACTGACACTTATTTGTGAGATTTACCACTACCCCCACTTGTCCTGATGTCTTCGATAATCCGTGCTCATACATCCAACACCCACTGCTTTTGCACCTCCTTTATAACAGTACAGCATGTTTAATGTTACCTTTCAATGTCCTTCCTACCAAAGAGCATCACCTAACACTGTTCTGCTTTGATCAGCATCTGCCATACACCTGAACTCGACACCAAAATATAACTTTCCTGTTGGAGTTCCACGCCGTCCTCAACAAACTTTACAATTCTTCCAGTTTTGAAATCTGCAAAGATTGAAATTGTTCTACAATTCAACTCCACACAGAAATACTGACACACACCAGACAGAACGATTGACATATTGACAAGGAGCAAGTGAAATACTGACAGTCTCCATGTCTGTGTCAGTGTCAATGAACGGTGAGTGCCTCTACGTGTGTGTATTCATGTGTTTATCTGTGTGTGGCGAGTCTGGCAGTCTCTGTGGTGTTTAAAGTGATGTAATGTCGTCCGACACGAGTTCTGAGTAAGGGTCACTCGATCCAAAATGACAACTTTCATTTCTGTCCAAAGATGCTTCCAGAGCTCGCTCTCTCTCTCTCTCTCTCTCTCTCTCTCTCTCTCACACACTCACACACACACACACACACACACACACACACACACACACACACACACACACACACACACACACACACACACACACACACACACACACAGAGTTGGTGTGGACAGGATTGTCATTGGACTGAAGCCCTCAGAGTGGAACGGTTCTGTGCACAAATGTCTGCTCTCCTTTTCTAATGTGGAAACGGTTTGTCACTGGGTAGTATTTCCAACACACAGTGTACTCATCAAAACATATTTCCATTGCAATTATATCCAAGCAAATCCGAGTGAGCCACATTGCAAGGCGATGAGATTAATTTTAATGCACATCCTGTAACTTGCAACTTTTAATGTCTTACTCTTACAAGTAACCTTATATGTGAGAAATAACTGAAAAGACATAAACCAGACCAGCAGAGTGTGGGATTGGATCACTTTAAAGTAAAGATGGAAAGGAAGAGGAAGGGAGAGCGGTTTTGACACCGTTTCAGTGATTCACACCAAAACAAGAAGATTGCACAGAGATACAGAGACAGAGATCCACACACTAATGCAGGAACACATGTGCCTCACAGCGTCTGAGACCCGGGTTCAATACCCGACTCAGGCGACTGACTGTGTGGAGTTTGCACATTCTCGCCGTGTCTGCGTGGGTTTCCTCCGGGTGCTCCGGTTTCCTCCCACAGTCCAAAGATGTGCGGGTCAGGTGAATTGGCCATGCTAAATTGCCCGTAGTGTTAGGTAAGGGGTAAATGTAGAGGTCTGGGCGGGTTGCGCTTCGGCGGGTCGGTGTGGACTTGTTGGGCTGAAGGGCCTGTTTCCACACTGTAAGTAATCTAACCTAATCTAAGCACAGAGAGATAGACATGCACACAATGGTACTCAGCGACATATGTAGACACACGGGAATAGACAAACACAAACAGAAGCATGCAGATACATACTTGGACATGTAAACACACATAGACTCATCGAGTTATACTGGGTATATGCAAACAGACCTATCGGCCCATAGAGTCCATGTTGGCAATAATTCCAAATTAAACGTGTCGCACCTGCTTGCGCTTGGTCTAGATTTGTCCAAACATTCGCTTATTCTTGTACTTAATCAAATGCATTTTAAATGCTGTAACGTTACCCACAATCCATCATTTCGTCAGGAAGTTCACTCCCTACACGAACCACATGCTGTGTAAAAAAAAACCTATTGAGTCCTGATCAGGTGGGCCCAATAATTCTTTCGGAAGCTAAGGAAGTAATTGCTGGGCCCCTTGTTGAGAGGTTTTTAACATAAATTGCCACAGGTGAATGCTGGAATTCATGAGTTCAATTAAAGTTGTGCTAATAAACAAAATGGAAAGGAAGAGCGAGGGAACGATAGATTGGTGAACCTGATATCAGTGGTAGGCATGTTGTTGGACGGAATCATGAGGTACAGGATTTAAATGTATTTGGAAAGATACATTAGGGATAGGCAAATGTGACGACTGTAAATGCTGGAGATGAGAGTCTAGATTAGAGTGGTGCTGGAAAAGCACAGCAGGTCAGGCAGCATCTGAGGAGCAGGAAAATAGATGTTTTGGGCAAAAGCGCTTTATCAGGATGGGCAAATTGGATTGTGCCTGGAAAAAAAAATGTCTCATTAACTTGATTATTTTTGGTTGAGAAATATTTTACTGGACAGTCAATGGGACTGTGGGATAGGTTTGAGGGGCTGAATGGACTATGATTCCTCCCATTTGTTTTGCCCTTATTTCTGAAAAGCGTAGGTAACTTGCTGTGAGGTTAACACACTTTCAAATTAAAGGGTTTCCCACTAACATTTGAGATAACGTTGTTCCATTCTAATTCAGACTGTGCGATCCATAGCGCTATCATCCCCAGGGAACAGTGAATACTGGGTCATTGAAGATATTCAAGCCTGACCTTAAGTGATCTTTTTTGGACAGAAGAGTCAATATTTAGTGGGAACAGACAGGAAGGTGGTGGTCAGCTACAGTCAGACCAGCCATGATGCTTCTAAATTGTGCAGCAGGCTGGAGAGGCCGAATGGCCTACTGCTTGTCCTATCCCACGTGTGGTCCTCCCAGTTCACATGTCGAAGCTGTTACAGAGAGAGACAGAGGAAGACCCCTTTCAGCCCGTCAGAATCGTTATAATGAGTCAGGAGGAGGCAACTCTGTTCCTCTATGGAGTTACACAGGAATAGAATATAATCATTCTACTCAATGACTAAATTACACCGCACAGCAGAAAGCCATACAACCGTTCTGGGCAGTTACACAGGAACAGGGGAGCCCTGATTAGCTAACCTGAAATACAGATTTGAGATAATTACTTGTTTTCAGTTTGGAAAGCTGTAACCAGCAGAATTCTTCGAGGATCAGTGTGAGTTTATCAACAATATACACTCTAGCTTAATGCCTTGAATGAAGAGGCTGAATATATTGGAGCTCAGTTTGCTCATACACCAGGATTAACATTCAATAAGATGTCAAGTGGAGGCAGAGCGT
The DNA here is from genome assembly GCF_020745735.1 of Hemiscyllium ocellatum. Lineage (NCBI taxonomy): Eukaryota > Metazoa > Chordata > Chondrichthyes > Orectolobiformes > Hemiscylliidae > Hemiscyllium > Hemiscyllium ocellatum. The sequence goes on along the minus strand of NC_083435.1, from coordinate 49,224,778 downwards.
CTGCAATGGGATACAGATAGGGGAGGGCAGTCAGTAAACTTGCGACAAAATAAATATCAGTACGATGTGGGTGACTGGAATTTTGTGTTTTTGGAAAATGGCAAAACAGCAGTAAATCATTTAAATGGAGAGAAAATGCAGAACTTGGTGGTACAGAGGGATTTGTGTGTATTAGCACATGAAGCACATCAAGTTACTGTGAAGATGCAGAAACTGATTTGGAATGGAAACGGAACGATGCTGTTTCATGCAAGGGGGTCGGGTTTGATCTTAGCGATGTTTTCCTGCATCAGTACAGGGCATTGCTGAGGCCACATCTGATGTATTGTTTGAAGTTATGATCTCCAAATCTGAAAAAAAGCTAAACGGTTTTCAAATTTTTCAAAGATGTTTCTCTTTACTCAGCCTAGTGATGAACGCATTATGTCATGAAGGATTAACAGTTTAGGCCTGAGAATGAGATATGTTCGTATGGACCATATACGATCATGAGCACAACATATCTGGTGAATACCTGATGGATATTTCCTCTTGTGTGGGAGAAAAACCTGAGGATGTAATTTGAGAATAAGATAGATTCTGATGCAAGGTCGCTGGACCAGAGACGTTAACTGTCATTTCTCTTCAGACATGCTGATAGACCTGCTGAGCTTTCCAGAAATTTCTGTATTGGTTTAAGATAAGACATTCATTTGAATGAAGACATTTTGAATGCATTTACCATTCTTTTTTATAATACGCAGGTACATATAAACACATCTTCGAATCAAAAAGAGGGTAATTATTTGTTAATGAGTCTGTGTACGACAGCAGCAATGATGCACCTGCATGGATCAGGGAATGTGATGCAGCCGTAATGATCACACAACATTCAAGGAGAGTACACATCGTCCAGTCTGAGTTCTCATAACATTATTTATTCAACTTAAGATGGAAAAATGTCACCTACCTGAGAAGGAACAGTCTGTTCCTCCCTTTCTCTTTCCCTGTCACTCAAAACAGCAATATGTGTGAGCTAAACAAAAAAGCCCAGTCGGTTTTCTCACTCATGGAGGATTCTTTGGAACCTCCCCACCTGCTTGAATCAAAGAGGGTTGAGCCAAATCCAACTGTTTCAGGAAGAAATCCCATTATCAGAAAGTTGTGCGAGCAGAATAACTTCTGAAGTAATTATTCAGACTCGATAGTGAGGGGAACAGACAGGAAATTCTGTGACTGCAAATGGGAATCCAGGATGGTGTGTTGCCTCCCACGTCCCAGGGTCCAGGATGTCTCAGAGAGGCTCTAGAACGTTCTCACCAGGGTGGGGGAGCAGCCCGAAGTCATTGTGCATGTTGGTACAAAATGACAGAGGTAGAAATAGTGAAGAGGTCCTGCAGAGTGATTACAGAGAGCTAGGAAAAAGGATAAAAGCCAGGACGATGACAGTGGTAATCTTCGGTTTACGTCCAGTGCTATGTGCTAGTGAGGGTAAGCACAGGTCGTTATGGCAGATGAATGCGTGGCTAAAGAATTTGGACAGGGTAGGGATATAGATCTTTAGATTATTAAGAAGTTTTGTGGCGCAGAGTTGATCTGTTCAAGGAGGACGGGTTATACCTGAACTGGAGGGAGGGAGCAATATCCTGGCAGGGAGGATTGCTAGTGCTACAAGGGAGGGTTTAAACTAGATTGGCTTGGCTTGGGGATGGTATAGGATCATCAACAGTAGGGTGACAAGTGTGAGGCTGGAAGGAGATGCAGTAATTAGAAACAGTAAAGTGAAGAGAAAGGTCAGGCTGGAACATGACAGAGAGCAAGGAATGCCTGTTGGATTAAATTGCATCTGTTACAATGCAACACGGCTGCCTTGTCGATGAACTCTGTGCATGGATAAGTACGTGGGACTGGGATGTCATAGCCATTACAGAAACGTGACTAATGGAGAGATAGGACTGGCAGCTTAATGCTTTAGGCGGGATAGTGGTGGTGGAAGGAGCAGAGGGTGAGTTGCATTTTTGATTAAGGCGAGTATCACAACGGTGATCAGAGATAAAATACCTGGACGATCATTTAATGTGGCTTTGTCTGTGGAGCTAAGAAATAAGAAGGGAATGATGACATTATTGGGGTTGTACCATAAACCCCCAATAGTCAATGGGAGTTAGAGGAACAAATATATGTAGAGAGATTGGGACACTTGCAGATGCAATAGAATTCTCATAGTAGGAGATTTTAATTTCATGAATATAGACTGGGACTGACACAGAACTAAGGGCTTAGATGGGGTGAATGTATTAAGTGTGTTGAGAAAACTTTCCTAATGCAGTATGGAGAAGGTCTATCAGGACCTATCAAGTGGGAATTCTCTTCCCCAGAAGTTTGACATTCCTCTTTGTTTACATTTCTTCAAAGCTGAGTTAATAGAGAAGTAATAATGGGATACAGACAGGAAAGTGGGGCTGAGATCACAACGTGATCAGCCACAATCTTAGTGCCTGGTGGAGAAGCCTCAAAGTGTCTAATGACCCACTCCTGCTCCTCAGTCCCATGTCTCTGTGTTTCATTCAGTCCGCAAACTTGCTAGACAGGAGCAGTTGATGTCCACTTACTGCTATAACCTAGTACACAGGAACAAGTAAGGCCTTTCAGTCCCTGAAGACTGCACCACACAGTTTGGGAGATTTGGAAATTAGAATTAGAAAACTCAGGCTGGATATGAAAGACGCCCCTCATCTTTCTTTACAGAGCGTCCCCTCTCTGCAAATTGTGCCCCATTTATTGTTCATGTTGTAGATCCAGGTTCACTGTGAATACAGCCCCTAGACCTCACCTAGAGATGACTCACAGAATCCTCTGGTCTCCCTGACTGCAACATTCAATAATAGAACTTCCAGGAAAATAACAGCCACTAACTTTCCAATAACAGAATGGGAGTACATCAGAAACAGGAGCAAATCGTTCAAACCCCAATCCTGCCTTGCCCTTTACAAAGATCATGGCTGAACTGCTCTAGGTCGCAAATACTCTTTAATGCCCGATTCCTCATAGCCCTCACCTCTCTGACAGCTCAAAATTCATCTACCCCACTCTTTAAATAGTTTCATAGATGATACAACATTTCATGTTGCAGTTGTATAAGACTCTGGTGAGGCCTCATCTGGAGTATTGTGTGCAGTTTTGGTCGCCATACTATAGGAAGGATGTGGAAGCTTTAGAACGAGTGCAGAGGAGGTTTACCAGGATGTTGCCTGGAATGGTAGGAAAATCTTATGAGGAAAGGCTGAGGCACTTGGGGCTGTTCTCATTGGAGAAGAGAAGGTTTAGGGGAGATCTGATAGAAGTGTATAAGATGATTAGGGGTTTAGATAGGGTAGATACTAAGAACCTTTTACCGCTAATGGAGTCAGGTGTTACTAGGGGACATAGCTTTAAATTAAGGGGTGGTAGGTATAGGACAGATGTTAGGGGTAGATTCTTCACACAGCGGGTTGTGAGTTCATGGAATGCCCTGCCCGTATCAGTGGTGAACTCTCCTTCTTTATGGTCATTTAAGCGGGCATTGGATAGGCATTTGGAAGTTATTAGGCTAGTATAGGTTAGGTAGGATTCGGTCGGCGCAACATCGAGGGCCGAAGGGCCTGTACTGCGCTGTATCCTTCTATGTCTATGTTCTATGTTCTAGAACAATACAGCACAGTACAGGCCCTTCTGCCCTCAATGTTGCATTGACCTTTTATCCTACTCTCAGATCAGACTAGCCTACATACACTACATTGTACTATCCTCCCATGTGCCTATGTAAGAGTAGCTTACATGCCCCTAATATACCTAACTAAATACCACTGCTGGCAGTGGATTTCACGCACCCACCACTCTCTGTATAAGGAATCGACCTCTGAGGTCTCCTCAAAACTTTGCTCCAAATGATGCCCCCTCCTGACAGCCTTTTCTGCCTTCTTCACGCCAATGATAAAAGCACTACCTCTGTCAATCTTTCTTCATAAGACGGAACTTTCAGTCCAGGCAGCATTTTGATAAAGTTCCTCTGCACCCTTTCTAAATTTTCCATATCCTTCCTATACTTAGATGACCAGAACTGGATACAATATGTCAAGTGTGATCTAACCAAGACTCTATAGAGATGCAGCATAACCTCGCGGCTCTTAAAATCAATCCCCCTGTAAATGAAAGCTAACACACCATTCACCTTCTTAACAAACCAGTCAATTTAGGTCGCAACGTTGAAAGCTGTAAGGGTATGGAACACAAGATCCATCTCTTCCTCCACACTACTAAGAATCCTGTCTATAACCCTGTGTTCAGCATTCAAATTCAAGCTTTCAAAAGTAATCACTTCACACTTTTCTAATTTGAACTCCATCTGCCGCTTCTTAGCCCAGCTCGGCATTATGTCAATGTCCCATTACAACTTCCAACAGCCCCCCACACTGTGTACCACTCTATCAGCCTTCGTGTTATCAGCAAACTAACTAACCGACCTTTCCACTTCCTCATCCAAATCATTTATAAATGTCACAATGAGCAGAGGTCCAAGAACTGATCCCTTCAGAACACCACTGGACCCTTTCAGTGACATAGCTCCCCTAACTCTCTGTGTAAGAGAATTCCTGACATTCACTACCCTCTGTTTGAAAAAAAAACATTCTCTGCTTCTACACCAAAACCTATTGATATGAAAGAAAAGTGAACACATGGGCTCAGGCAGAGAGACTGGCCCAAAACTCAAGGCAGTATTTGACTGAGGATGAGATCAAGGAGCCTGAGCAAAATCGCACTTAATGAGAATCGATCGTGACCTCTCCACTGTTTGGAGTCATTCACAGCACAACGGAAGATGGTTATCACCGCCGGACATCAGTCATCTCAGCCATGGGACCCAGTTGTAGGAGATCCTCAGGATAGCTCCCTTAGCCCAGGCATCTCCATTATAGAATACCTACATTTTGAGAGGAGCCCATTCAGCCCATTGAGTCCAAAGTGAGCAGAAATGGGGATATTCGCAGAAGTTTACATCATGTTCATAGCAAGTTGTCCTTACTCAGCTCTTGAAGTAGTCAGTGGCCATGTGCAACTAGAACGGGATACCATTCAAGATCATGCTGTTAAAGCGTGGATAATATTCATGTAACAGCAATGGAAGACACTGCACATTTCCACAGTAAACGGAGGTGCTCATTCAGCACCACAATCTGGGTTCATAAGAATATGGGGAAGTTATTTAGCCCATCAAACAATTGAACAGGATGTGTGGTAGCTCATTTAGTCCCTCCTGCCTATTACGCAAGAAGAAAATGAATCTGCTCACTCCCACACGTCACTTACACGGGATCAGAAAGAGGTCATTTCACATCCAGAGTCACTTACAAAGGAACATGAAGACGTCATTCAGCTTCTCAAGTCACTAATACAGAAACGGGAAGGTATCAGAGATGCTTCAACATCACAAAAAAATTCAGCAGTGACTGAACAGATGGGCTGTTCCAACCTGGTCCACATGGCTTAATTACTCATGCTACCTATGTTCCACTTTAACATGGTTTTCTGGTAGTGGGATTGACGCCAACTTTATTAACCATTCTCCAAGGTGTCTTCTACCTTCAAGAAAGCAGAACCATGGTCTCTATGGAGGTCAGAAGCTGTGTAGAATTGTTAACTCTTGCAGAATGGTATTATGACTACCGACAGGATTGTGTACAAAGTGACATTCAGTGCAGTGTCACACAATAACTGTGCATTCAAGTGTCCAGAGTTCAATCAGAGCCTGTACCTTTCTGTCAATTGAAATGGGGGTTCTGAAGAGGCATATCAAGTTTTGGGAATCAAACATCCAATGAATAGTGTGGAATTTTGGGATGTAATGAGTGTGCGTCCGTAGCCATCAAGTTGCAACTTCTTAGTCTCTCACAGCACTACAAATTAAACACATCGTTCCTTCACTCTCTCCTCATGGTACCATCATGCCAGGATTTAGTCTGGTGAAACTCTTTTGTACTCTCTCTGTGACAAAGAGATCAATATTTATAAACAGACAAAATCTGTACACAATGCAAAGAATTTTCAAAACAAAACACTACCATTGGGAAAGATATACCAACTCTGGTACTTCAATCATTTTGCATGAAGAGCCACATATCACTTACTTCCTTCAACGTAAGAATTCTATTGGTGACTTATGACCAAGGTCATCCAGGTCCTTTTCAACAACAGCACTTCTCGATCTCTCATCATTGAAAAAAAAACATAAACGTGAATGAAGATATTTATTCACATCTGATTCAGTTTTATAGCTTGTGAACAACTATTGACCAAACACTGATCCTTCTGATACCCAACAGGCCTTCACTCCAGAGAAAAATCCTACTCCCTTCATTGTCTCCAATATACAATTTTTAAACCAAATGGTATATATTTCACGCTTACAAATGCAAGGAATTAAACATTCCCCACTCAACCGGATTCACCTATGTCAAACGTCTGCTGAAAATTTAAATACTCTATTTCCATTGGTTCTCAATTGTCGATGTCACAGCGGACGATCTCCACAAATTCCAGCAAGTTCATCAAAGATCATTTCCCATTCCTGAATCTAGACCGACTATACCAAATCAGATCACTATTCTCTAAGTAGGAGAAAGTGAGGACTGCAGATTCTGGAGATCTGAACTGAAAATGTGTTGCTGGAAAAGCGCAACAGACAGGCAGCATCCAGGGAGGAGGAGAATCGACGTTTCGGGCATGAGCCTTTCTTCAGGAGCCTTTCGTGAAGAAGGGCTCATGCCTGAAACGTCGATTCTCCTGCTCCTTGGATGCTGTCTGACATGCTGCGCTTTTCCAGCAACACAGTTTCAACACTATTCTCCTAGTGTCTATTTGTCACATTCCTTATAAAAGGTTACAATATTTTTTTCTCACAGTTGATATCAATCTATTTAGTTTTCTGTTTGCCCCCTCCATCCTGTTTTAAATATTTAAGTTGACAACAGCTGCTTTCCAGTCTGCAGGATCCTTTCCAGAATCTAACAGAAGCCAGCTACACTGTTGTGGATCTGAAATCACACTTACACCAAACAGGGCAAAAATGTTAACTTTCTTTACCAAAGGTTAACATTAAAATAAGAAAAGAAATACTGATGGTTGATGTTTGCCATGAATGAAATTAGGTTTCATTCCAATTTTTGTCATTCGAATTTAAGTTTAGACATCGGCTGTGGTAGGATTTCAAACAATGTTTTTAGAGTAACAACCTATGCCTCTGAATTACATGGTCAGTGACACTACTACTCTGATACAGAGCTCCCTGTTGTGAAGTAACTGTCGAGGCAAGAAGAAGTTTGTAGTCAAAATATTTGTAACTGGAAGAGTGATCAGAAGAGAATTGGAGTAGTAACATCTGTCATTAACGAAGGGGTAGATGATAGGTAATTTAGCAACGGCACTGAGGCATAGCTGGAAACTGGGGTTATTAGGGAAGTTGGTATCGGCAGATTTGATGACAGAGCGAATAAACAGACGGAAAACAGTTCAGGGCAAAAAGGAGATTCAAGGTTCCAAACACTTTTGTTCCTTCTTCGATGTTTGTGAGTAAGGAGTTTGGAAATGCATGCAAAGGAAGTGGAATTTGTGACTGAAAGTTCATATATTTGTTAAATATAATTAACTGAAATAGCAGTAACCTTCACCATCGTTGATAGAATTGACAGAGATAGGCTTACCAGGAACACCAATGATAGCGAGGATGGGATAGTACCCAGCTTGAATAATCATGAGTACAGCACGTATCCGCAACTGTAACCCTGCCCAATCCCGTGAAAGGTAGTAAAGTCCCACCGATAAACTCTTGTCCATTGTTGGGACATTCCAGTCTAATGTTCTCAGACTCTGATCCATTGTTGGAACACTCTGTTTTCAGATTCTGATCTCTTCCTCTCTCTGTAGCTGCTGATACCAATCGTGTTGAGGATTAAACTGCCCCAACTACTATGGCATAACAAATTGAAAGAATCCCCTAATTATGGGCAAGGTAAAGCCTCTAGTGATCCAGTTAGATCCAGGAAGACTGATATTAATCACAGTCACTGAACAAACAGCTCCAGTTAACACCTTTCACGATAACCCTGATATAACATAATAATACTTGGTGTGGGTGGGATGTTGACATCGCTGACTATTGGGTTATTGGCACATCTCCAGTTGTAAAAATAGAGCTAAAGGAGAGAGAGATGATGCTTTCTCTTCACAAGCTTGATGATTCTACTGTGTTTTGGCAAGCTAGAAATTGCTGGAGTCCCGAGACCGTCTGTGTCTGATCACCAGGCCTGCTGCATCCTTTCGTTTGATTTATTTATGTTTAATTTGATATTTATCATACCATAATTTAACTGCTTAGGTGGAGTTAGGCATTTTTGAGAGGCTACTATAGTGCTATAGACAGTGTAGATACGGTCCATTCCTTGTGGTCCTTGAAGCCAAACAGTGTTTGAATGAATTGTATTTTGCTTTATTTGAATATCTTGACCAAGCGAATTATATCTGAAACACAGCCCCTCACAGTGCGCTTTAAAATATTTTTTCTTCAAATTCGGTCCAAGTCACCTTCTCCATTTGGATAACAAGAGCGACAGACATTCACGTTTTACTTGGGTAATTACTTAATGGACAACATGTTGCAGGAATATGGGGTTAAATAGCGGAATGGGCCGAGCTGGAGGAGTGATAGCTATATCATGAATTATATCGGATGCTCAATCCAACTCACAGATCATGCCCACACATGTATAAGCCCAGATGAGATATATGTTCATTATTAAGTGTAAACCAGGCCGGTGTATTGCTTAGCAATAGGTGCAGGATTGAACAATGTTCAAAGCTCACCAGTCCACTTCTTATCCGTCCAAAAGTGCATTGATACATAAATCTGCAGAGCACACAAGTGCATTGTTCTATAAACAAGAACTGGGTATCTTTCTAGCATGAGGAGCTCTGCGGTAAAGAGCAATAGCGTTATATGTTAATCTAGAGCAGTTACCTTCCCAGCATGTACAGCTGTCCACACCAACCACTGCATTGCTGAGTAACACTGTGTTAGATCATTGCTGTACGTGGGGAAACTTGCAGCCCATGTTGGAAGTGACAGGATGTGCAGCTCCCATCCATTTCCAGCTCCATATCTCCATTGTGCCATGACAAGGAGGTGCTGTGGGTGTGAAACTCACTGCCAGAAAGTGGCCATGAATCAGCTGAAATGCCACCAAATGGGAGGAGCTTGGTAAAAGAAGGAAGAGATTGAGAGAGAATTTCAGAGAAGTATCTGATGGTAGGTTTAAAAAGTGTGAAATGAAAACGTTGCGAAAACATCTTACAATATGGGGTCACTGTTTCCATGAATGATGGGTGAACAGGATATTGGTGTTAGTTAAGATGGTAGAGAGTTTTGGATGAGTATTTGTTCTGCATCTTTAGAACTGGGAGCAGGGTCAGCACAGTCTTCGACTCATTGGGCTGAATCCTACAATAATTTGTCTCAGTGCCATTTTCATTGAGTGTAACAGAGAGATTGTCTGCATGAAGCTGAGCTAGTTTCCTTGTGCTATCTTATCAAACTCACCTCATTAGCTACCCACCCCACCCCACGGTGTCCCTGTCATTCAATGCCAGCCCGATTCTCCCACCCATCATGGCTGGAGGCACTCATTATCGCCCAGATGTCCCTGGATATTCCATGATACCTGGCACTGGTTCCACCTTTAAAAGGCCAAAGGGGGCACACGGTTGAGCTTTCTCAGTTCTGAACTGCCCTGCACAGTTTATCCCGAGCATGGCAGAAAAGGGGCAATTACACCACAGTTTGCCGACAGGGGCACGGAGGTCCTGGTGGATGGGCTAGTCGAGTGTAGACCATTCTCTTCCCAGAGCGGGTCACAGCACCAGACCCATCAACCATGGTCTGAGTTCACCACCCAGCTCAGTGCAATATCTGCAGACTGAAGAAATGTCCAGCAATGCAGGACAAACATCAATAACCTTCCCGTTCTGGCAGGATAAAGATCGCCATATTCTCTCTGCTCCCTCACACTCACTGAATATCTGTTATAGCTCCCTCCCCCGAATAAGGCTCCATCACTCTCATTACTGCATGCAGCACCTTCTCTCTCTCTCTTGCTCCTCTCTCTCTCTCTCACACACACACTTACACAATACCCCTACATGTTTAGAAAATGTTCTGGAGAATGCTGTTTCTACAATTCTCTGGATGATGCCGTTTGTACAATGTTCCAGATAATTTTCAAAGTAATTACCAACTTCAGCAAAATGTTCACCCCCAGTGTGTAACGCGTCAGGGGAAGGAGCAGGGTTGTTTCTTTTAATACTCAGGATGAAAGTGCATCATGAAGTCAATAAGCCTCTCAAATATGCTCCATTAATCAGATAAAGCTAGCATCTAAACATTTGAAGACTCTCCTCTTCTTGAAGACAGACGCCACTTTGGAGGTTCTCCAGTTTTGCTGGAACACTCCAGTAATCCAGAGAGGTATGGAATATTTCACACCGTGCCACCAGTCACTCTGTAACCACTTCTATTAAAACCAGCTATGAATTGCTGATGAGTTGTTTACCCTTGGTCTTATCTGTTTGAGAAAAGCGTTGTTCGTTTTGTTAGACACAGTGCAAACACTTCCATCTGACTACAATTTTGTTTATAATACTGAAACTCATTTTGACTTCCCCTGTGAGCAACGATGTAAAATACTGTTTTAAATTCTCTGCCTGTTCCCTGAAACCAGTTTCCCAGTCACATCCTACAGGTGTCCCACATATAATTTCCAGCCATTCTTGCAAGGGTCACATGCACATCACGAACATATTTTTAAATCGATTTGGAAAAAAAACTATTGCGGCTAGTTTTAAAAAAAGAAATATTTCTCGCCAGTTTTGGAATATTTTTTGTTTATATTTTGCTTTATGCTAACTGCTTCGGGTTCCAAAACTAAACATCCCAAATGTGGCCGATGCTAGAGCTCACCAATCTGAAGTCGTTAGTTTGTGACTGAATAGTTATCCTTCACAGCCTAAATGCATCATGGGTGGTTCATCTTCACATTTTTATACCATCTTTTTTTGACCAGAGTCAATCAATGCTGAGTATCATGAAGTATCTGCTTACATGTCTCCCCCACACATCTACTTACCTTCAACTGGGTCTATTTTCACGTTCTGTTTTTGACCAGATATAAGACATAATTCTACAATTGAAATGCCTTGCTCTTTTCAATCATTTGGGGGAACCTCCGTATGTGGCTGAACAGATGATCAGCTGAGAGTGACGCCATTCTCACAGTTTCTCTGGCTCTATCATTTCTGTTCGATGATGCAACATTCCAGCGGGATGCTTCATACATTACCACCTTTTCTCTCAAACGACAAATCCTCTAACTCTGATGGACCGATCCTTCAGCTGTGACTGTCCCATCTCCCTCGCTTCTCCCTTTACTCTGTCCCCTCCTTCCCGGAACAAAGATTGACCTCCCCTTACCCTCACTTCCTACTGCACTAGAATCCACATTCACAGAATCATTCTCCGCCACTTCCATCACCTCCAGCAGGACAGCATCATTAAACACATCTTCCCTTCCCGTTCACTGTTAGCATTTCAGAGGGACCATTCCCTCTGTGACACCCTCCATCATCCTGAATACTTCCCCACTCCTCCCATGGCACCTTCCCATGCAATTGCAGAAGCTGCAACTCTTGCCTATTCACCTCTTCCCTCTCACTGTCCAAGGCCCCAATCACACCTTCCAGGTGAAGAAGCATTTCACTTGTACTTTTTCCAAACAGTCTCTTACCATTCCTGCTCGAATGCAGTCTCCTTTACACTGGAGGGAACGAAAGAAGAAATTGCTATGAGGAACACTCCCACTCTGTCTGTATGAATAACCCAGACCCTCACATTGCTTCCCATTTCTCTAACATACCTTGCTGTCATGTCACCATTTCAGTCCTGGGTTGCTGCACTGTTCCAATGCAGCACAACCCAAGCTCACTTTACAGAACCCTCACTTTAAACTTTTGTATATTACAGCCTGTAAGAGTTAATATACAATTCCATAACTTCACAGCCTGACCTTTTTATGGCAGTTCTCCATTTTTCATGCATTCTCTCTCCTGGCCTCCCTATGACATTGTGTGGTTTTATCTTCTTTATCTTGCACTCAATGGGGTGAACATCTTTCCCCTATTCACACCTTACTTTAAAGTCATTTCACATCATCTTCTCGTTCACCACTCCTCAAAGCTCGTTTATATTTTGCAACACTCTCATTTCCTGGTCAAGCATTCCCCACCTCCGTCAAGCTCATTTCAATTCTGAAAAAGTGTCACACTGGACATGAAACGCTAACTCTGTTTCTCTGTCTCTGCAGATGCGGCCACACCTGCTGAGTTTCTCCAGAAATGAATTGGCACCGAACAAATTTTCAATTAAACGAATAACTCTGGATACTGGAAATAAAAAATACAGATATTGCTTGATAAACTAGGAGCATACTGCAAAGGTCACTGCACCTGAAAGACTAACTCTGTTTTCACATCACAAGATGCTGCCAGACCTGCTTCGTTTCTTCAGCAATTTCTAGTTTTGAACAAGTTCCACAGGCGTGTATCAAAGCTGCTCAAACGTCTCGTCCAATACGGAGTTCTTGACACCGGGAAGTAAACGATAACACAAGGTGCACAAATTCATGGGTTCTGAAAATACATAAGGGTGGTACCACTGAGACTACAACGCTTTTAATCATGGTCAGGGAGAGAAACAAAGGGGAACACATTCACTTCAAACTCAGATGATGGTATTACAGGAATGGATATGATTCAGATAAATATGTTAAAGGTTTGAGTAATGTAACAAATTGGAGGCGTGACACCAGGGAGAACCCTGAGCAGAATGAAAATATGAAAATGGAAGTGTTACCACATCAGGAATCAGATTAGGTAACTAAGTACAGGGCTGATGGGTGAATGGGTCTTGGTGTGAACAGGGGGATAGTCAGTAGAATTGAATTCTACATATTGGAGCTAAAACTGTGCCTTCATTTGGTACTGTAGAATCACAGCAGCAGCATAACTGTATTCAATTACAATCGATAACTTTTTTCCCCAGGACAACACTCAGTCTACCAGTACCATCAAGCCAATCTATGGTTCAGTGACGAGTGTGGGTGAACATGCCAGGGTCCCTACCATTTGTACCGAATCCTGATGCCAACCCATTAAAGCTACCGCACTTGACTGATTGAATTCCAAACAGCAGAACTGACATCTGACACAGAGGGCAAAATGATCTCGAGACTAACCGATCATATCAAAGCTCTGCAGTCCTGCCACATCCAGACATAAATTTTGATGGACAATTAAACAACTCAACGGAGGAGAGGACTCCACAAATATCCCCATCCTACTTAACAGTATAGCCCTTACATCAGTGTAAAAGAAAAAGATATTCACCGTCCTCAGCCAGAAGTGTTGAGTTGACAATCCACCTCACTCTCGCCATGATGCCCACAGAACCACAAATGCCAGTCTTCAACCAATTTGATTCGCAGTACGTGACATGAAGAAACAGCTGAACATAGTAGGTACGACAAAGGCAATGGGCTCTGACCCCATTCCTGCAGTAGGACTGAAATCTTGTGCTGCACAACAAGCCGTGTCCCTGGGGAAACTGTTTCATTCCAGCCCCAACTCTGACATCTCCCTGGCAATGTGGAAAATTACTCAACTATGTCCAGTTCCCTAAGAGAGGAATAATTACAATCTGACCAATTACCATCTCGTCAGTCCCATCACAAAAGCCAAATTGGTGGGAGTTCTTTTTAACAGAGCTGGTAACGAGCACAGAAATAACCCGCTCAGTGTGGTTTCCGATTGGTCCCCATGTGGAGATGGTGCTATTGTGGAAATGTCACTGGATTACTAATCCAGACAAGGTAATGCTCTGGCAGCTGGTGGAAGTTAAAAACAATTAATAAAATATCGAGATCTAAAATCTGGGTTCAGTAATAGTGACCTTGAAGCAAAAGTCGATTGTAAACATCAATTTCCTTCCCCAATGAACTTTCAGGAAGTGAATCTCCCGTGTTTTCCTGGTCTGGCCTACAAGTAACTCCAGATGCACAGACATGTGATAAATTATACAATGCTCTCTGAAATGGACAAGCAAGACACTCAATTATATCAAACCGCTCCAACGTCTTAAAGGATAAATCCGGACAGAACACCCGTCCCCAGCCGCAATATCAGAATGGGAAATACAGTCCTGCTGATCCTACAGAGGCATCCTTCCTAACATCTGACAGCTGGTGCAACATTTACAGAGCTTTTCCACAGACTGCACAGAAACATCGGGAAATGAGTAGTTCATTCAACACACTGAGCATCCTTCATTGCGCATCTTTCTTCATAAAGTGAGCTCCTGATCACTGTGACGTGATTCCATCTCAGGCACCAGCTGAACAGCAAAACGCAGCCTCAGTATCCTCTGTCTGCTAAATGCACCCTCAGTGAATTCAGCTAAGACAGGAATGTAATTCACTCTGCAAGCCTTGAACTTGAGCCTGAAAGTTGGATTTGTAGTCTACATATCGAAGAAAATTTATTTCAAATGGGGGTGGGGGGTAGAATTTTGGAGAAAACTGGAACTCTGCGTCGGCATCACATGGTCAGTCAACTCGCACCTTTCTGGTGAAGAGCTTGGTGAAAGGTGCAGTGCTGTAGTCAGTGACTGTAGTGTTAATTTGTTACATTCACTGTGCTAATAAATTATAATATATGTTTTAAAGATTTGTGTAGACTGTACCATCGTTTGTGTTAGGCTAACTATTATTTTTGTTTGATTTTTACTGATATTATTGGAGGTCGCCGCTTACCCGCTCTTTCGAATTGGTCCCCTTATTTATCTTGCTCCGTTTTCTATAATATGGTGTTCCACAGGAATGCAGTTGTCGCATAATCCGAGAATTACCTGTAATGATCGCTGAACCTCTATCTCCACAACATACCCTGCTCTCTTCCCATTCCTTTAGTGTCTAGAAATCCTTATTTATATTCAGCGCCTCGGCTTCCACAGCCTAATATGATTGAGCATTCCCAGGTTCAACGGTTTCTGAGTTCAGACATTTATTCTATCTCAACGCAGTTTGGCCCTGTCTGTACCTAATGATGGGGCCCTTGTTTTAGCCACCCCAGTAAGGGGAATTATCATCCTTGCTTCCATACTGTCTCGCCATGTCGGAGACGTACATAGTTCACCCATTTTCCTAAACCCTATGGAACACAGGCCCAGTCAACTCAACTCTGCTCCAACAACAAGCCTGTCATCCCAGAGAGCAGTCTGGGCACTCTTCGCTGCACTCCCTCAGTGTCAGTTTTGCCCTTTATGAGGTAAGGAGACCAGAATGCACGCAATGTTGCATAATGTTCGAGATTGGGTCTCACCAAGGCATGTACGGCTGTAGTAAGACACCTACTCCTGGACTCAAATCCCTTTGAAATGTAGGTCAACGCACCAGTTCTACAATGCTGTGTATTCCCCCCAGACAGCGGAGCCTTCTCTAACCTTAGTGGAAACATTACAGCAGGCTGGCAATGTGTTGCTGCTGCTGTACAGCAAGTTAGTGAGAATCACATCTGGTGTAATGTGCTTACCTTCCATCTCCTCACTGAGGGAAACAACATTGGAATTAACTCAGATTCTTACCTCAAATGATTTCTGCACAAACATGTTATTCATAAAATCGCTATGGCGTAGAAACAGGCCATTTGATCCATCAACTCCACACTGATACGCTGAAATCCATCCATACAACCCCAATCCCCCAGCACAATCTGCGCACCTGACATTTTCCAATGACTATCCACTTAACCTGCACAACATGGGACTGTGGGAAGAAA